>NC_044574.1:42357949-42660730 GCF_901933205.1 Camarhynchus parvulus
CAGATGTTCTTTTATAAACTCTGATCTCCTGGCTCTAAGACCTCAACTTCTCCTTTCTATCCTCAAGCCATGTAATTTAGAGCTCTCTTGCAATAAAATCCCCTATCTTCCTGTTATCCCATTTTCAGGCATCTCCATTTCAATCTCCTACCCAAGAGCTTCCAGCCACCAGTTACTCACCAGCCTTTCTTCCCCTGTGCCGTTGCTGCTGGCAACAGCTGTGACCACAGCCCCAGCTGCTCTGACTTGCAGAGCCCCTTTCTCCTGTGTCCTCCCTCCTGCCTCAGGAGGGGTTTCAGATGGAGGACACAAGTTGCATTTACCAATAATTCATCCAAACAAAGCTCCAAAGAGATAAAAGTAGGGCATATGAAAAAATTTGTCATAGTGCTAACATAGTGTATTTCTTTTTATTGCCTCTATCTGAAATTGAGCATGTGAAAGGGAGAGTTCTTCAGGCTGGTGCCACAATGGGATATAAATGGTCTGAGTATTGCTGTGTGCAGTGGAGCTACACTGACCTAATTTATGGCAGCTGAGAATCTGGTCACCAGCTTACATGCCTACTGTTCTGTTTATGCTTTGCTTTGGAAATCACCGGATGGAAGCATTTAGCTACATTTTGTGGTGGCAAAAAAGTGTGTAATACAAATTTCTGCATGAAAAACACTTTTCCTTCTTTTCCAATGGCTCACTCCATCATTTCCAGATATATTTGCCTGCATCTGACATTTTTCTCTCCTTTTAAAATACTGTTCTACTCAAATCAAGCATTGCTCAGGGGAAAAAAAAAGAAAAGAAAAAGGATAGACAAGTCTCAGTGTTAGGCAACTAATAACTTTGTATTAAACATAGGAAGTAACTGAGGGTAAAATAAGATATCAGGCTCATATTTATTTTTTTTCCCCATGAATAAGAATATTTTGGTCTGGTATAATTTTACAGAGTTCAGTAGAGCTCCTAAGTATGGATTTACAAAGCAATCATGACCTCAAGTGGCACGCTGTTCATCTGAATAAAATACCTGCCAGTGTACACTAGGATTGAAGCACTCCTGAGTTGCTAGGTGCCACAGTGTTCAGATCCTGCAGGGTCTGCATTAAGTGTTTCCAAGATTATAAACAATGGGAACACATCTGCGCCTTAATAGCCTACATCTCCCTTTAGCCAGTCTGCAGCCACATTATAAAAGTATACTAGGAACACTGCCTAGGACCATTCCTTTGTAATGAACTGTTTCAAAAATCAATTGAGCTGTGTGTGTTAATGGAAAATGAAAATCCAATGAATTGTTGGACTCTAATAGGCAATCCTCCCTGTGTAGATTTTGTCCTTCTCTAAAGCTGGATGCAGAAACTAGACTGCTTTTTTGTGTTCAGGGTTGGCTTTCACCTCTTTCCATCTGAAAAGTGCGTAGTGAAAAACTGAAATCTGCATCAAGCAAAGGTTCTCAGCAGCCTCTGAGAGGATTAGACTCTAAACATGGGTATATATGACTTTCAGACACAAAAAAACCTCATAAATTCCAATTTCAAATGCTGAGGTGGGTAGGAATAAAGGATGAGAGTGGTCTTGGTTACACACTCAAGCCACCAAAATTATTGCTGAATGTTAAAACCTGACCTCCTGACAGCCAGGAGGGAAGTATCCAGTAGTGATCAGTGAAGTGCCCCTGGAAATGGAGCAGACCAAAAAACCTGGCTACATGAGGGGTCTTCCCACCTTTTCAGGAGGGTTATTGTGGTGAGATTCTGAACAGGAGCTATAGACAAATGCATGGTTTCTAAAACCCCCATGGAGATACAGAAAGTAGCACCCATTTTTTTCCAAGTAACACTGATAAAAGCCACTCTATATTGACATCCTAAGGTGTAGGCTGCAATGTAAGGAAAGAAGTGTGGCAAGATATGCAAAGTACATGCTTTCCCTTGGCTTTGCTAGATGTTAGTCTTAGGGAGACCTGCAGATGGACAGAACTCTGAGGGCCTGATCACTCACACTTGGTGCATCCTAATGGGTGAGCCAGGATTTCATTATGAGGAGATTTTCAAAGGAATAAAATGGAGTTGGAAGCATAAATTCAAAAGCAACTGTCACCAAAATTTGCTTTTCTCTATCTTTCAGCTCTTTTTGTAACAGAAAGTTCAGCTGTAAGCACATCAGCTGGCAGGAGTCCAGCTATAGACACCAACACCAAGAATCACAATGGTACAAAGATTAGAAGTGCACTTCAGTCTGTTTGTGCTGGACAAAGCAGTCTTAGTAGTTAAATTCTTTTATCTGTTTTTCATCTCAGCAGCTATGATATTGGTTAAGTGTAACTTCTATAGAAAAACATTAATTCAGCTTCTAATCTGAAATCATGAGCACAGGAACAACAAATGCCATCAGGGATCTGACATTCCTCATTTTACCTGCTCTTCTTTGATGAGTCTTCCTTTATTTCAAAAGGAAGGCTTGCTGTGACAGAGCTGTAGTTCTATTTGCACTATTGGCTCTTTCCCACTGTTTGAATGTCACTTGTTTAGGATTTCTGAAGACATAAGGCTGTGAACAGACCATGAAGGATTGTCACTTGTAGATCCCAAGAGGAAAATCTCTTCTGTAGCAAACTGGGTGGGAAGATGGACAACCAAATGTGAAAGGGGAGATATTCAGGGATGCTGGATAGTTCTAAACTGACAGCATCACAAACAAAGACCTGTGTATTTTGTTTACCAGGATCCTCCCCTTTCAGCAGCAGAGCCTGCATTATGAGCACCTGTTTCCAGCAGAAGGGACAAGAAACTTCCTGTGTAACAGGACAAAACAAGTAAGCAAAATGCCTTCTTGAGCCAAAGTTCTGTATTTTTCAAGTCACATGACTGCCTCATCCTGCCATCTTGTCCTGTCAAGCACCCATGCAGGATTTTCTGCTGCTTTATTAATGCTAAATTGCTGGGGTTTGCATAATCATTTGAAGAATCATTAGTTTGAGGTTTTATACAGAAATCAAGATTTAAGCATTATGCAGCCAAATACTCTAATTTCCTTCATAGTAGTTCCAAGCTTTCCATATATATACAATCTCACAGAGAGAGAGAGAAAAATTTTCTGGTATCACCCATATTATGTCTCAGAGAAGTAGCAAACTGAGCAACAAAAATGATGAATTTTTTTTTTTTATGGACTGGAACAGCTGTATTCTACCATAAGAAAGCCAGAGAAGCTAGAAATTAGCTGTATCATACATATGCAACAGATGCTTATGACATTATGAAGTGTTCCAGGAGTTTGTCAGGAACAGATAAATAATAAACACAAAGTAGACGTTGCTGTGTGCTCTTATAGCCCAAGATAGAAGAAGAGATCAGGAGAGATACTACATAGTATTTTATCAAGAGTAACATAACATACCATTGGGGTTTACAGCTAACTTAAGAGTCAGAAAGGCAGCCTCTTCCGAGGTTTAAAATCAGAATTCGTAGCACAGGCACAAGTACTAAGAGGGAAAGCATGATGAATGGCATAGATAAATCAGAAAGCATACTTTCAGGGAATATTGCAAGCTTAGGCTTTTGAATAGCAATTATGGAGAGCATGATTTTTCATTTCAATTTCTGTCCTGGTAATCAATTATACACTGAGCTGGATATAAGCCCTTTTGCTGCCCCATTAGAAGAAAACAAGCAAATGTAATAAGGATTCTGAATGCAATGAGTTCTCTTCCTCTCTTTTCTCTACCTTTGATTCCAGCTATCTGAGATAACCATGGAATTTTAACTTGGAAGAAAGTAAACTTGCCATGCACAGTGAGAATGACTTTATTATAGCTTCACCCTTGCATAATTTTTAGTTCTACTTGTCCTTGCAATCATTCCTCTGGCTTAATATGACTCATGAGAGATCTCAACACCAAAAACCATAGTATCCAAAAACCATCCCTAACACTGAATTTTCACCTGTCACCTAAAGAAGCAGGAATTAAACTGGAAGAGGTTTCTTGATTCCTGCACATCATACTGGCCTGAACAAGTTCTTTGTGATTCTGTGCAAGCATCTTCCTCATGCTGTGGTGACAGAGGAGATGTTTGCTGCTGCACACACCCATCCCACCATGGCTGCACACAGCTCTGTCTTAAAGTATTTATATTTTGCAAAACCAGCCATCAGCCAGTGTTAGTGTCAGTACAAGAACATTAACACTTCTTATCTGTAAGACATTTTTCCCCATGGATCTCCCTGCCAGTTCAGTTCTGGAGTGAGTAGTTCAGCTGATGGAGGCACAGAGAAGAAAGGCACTGCCAAAGTGCCAGTCTACCACCACTCACTTCACGTACTAATATGAAGTGGCCATCAGCTTTTGGTGCCTCAGGCCACCTCAGTGCTCCAGAGAGTGGGAGGTACAAGAGCAAGTTTTAATCAAGGCTAAAGATGAGCTCCCTGAGGAGAATTGCCTCAGCAACCCTGTCATCACTCACTGCCCTCAGTCTCCCTGCGACAGGGAGAGTTACATGCGCTCAGTCCAAGGGTACCTGTGAAACACTTTCTGCCAGTTCTGTTTGAGAACTTCTCTGGAAGCTGGGCTACACTGAACTGGAGAGGCAGCAGACACGTGGCACTTGCACACTTACAACCTGTGGAGCTGTCTACTTTACAGTGCAACCAGGATGAAGGTTGCTGCCAAATGCAACGTGCTGCTTTGTACTCACAGCAGCATAAACCGAGATTCAAAGCACGGAAAAACTGAAAAATATTTCCCCAGCTCAGCTCCTGGGAACAATCCTCAGAATCCACTGGGAAAGGGTATCTTGGCCTCAGGTTTGATTTGGTGAGCAGCTGTAGCCATGCTCTGCTGAGATGGGCTTGCCCCAAGGCAGGGTGCAATGAGAGCAAGGCTGGCTGTTTCACCAGCTTGGCTACTTTAAATAGAGTACTAAGTCACAGTACTGCCAAAAAACTTTAAAATCCAGCTGGCTACAAATAACTGATTTTGAAGGATGCTAATAAATAGGAGAATTGTCCTAAATTTCTCTTTTTCTATGCAAACTTGAAAGGATAGAAATTGTTTGACCCAATAAATGTGTAAGCATGGATTCTGCTGTTGAAGATATCATCCACAGCAGAGTTAGTAGATTGTGAGGGTTGTGAAGCATGCAAATAAAAGTCTGTTTCATATAAACTCCAGTTGTGCAATTCAGCTGCAGGTCCAAGAGGCAAACTACAGCCTTTTCTCCTATGCAGATCAGCAAAACAAAAATTATAATCATGTTTTCGAGCTACACTGTGCCTCCATCCATCCATCAGATACATAATTCCACCGTCTTCAAGTTTTAGAGTTTGAAGCTCTCTTCCTTCCACAGGAGCTCAGTGAAGTCTGAGAGGGAAGAGATTTTAATACAAGCACCAATTTTTTCATATATCCCATCTGAAATGAGCTTATGAGGAGCTTGTATGCATTATTCATCCCATATCCTGGCTAGAATTAATAAAACATCCATTGCTTCTGATACCTTATCAGTATAGAGCTGTTCAGCTCTATTGCATTTAGGTGGAGTAATGTACATATCCGGGTTTACTGGCTCGAGAACATGATGTGAGTTTTAAGGCTCAAACAATCACGGGAATTTCTTCTCAAAGTTCCTCAGTTTCCCTGGGCAACGCTGTCCCTCGTACATATGTCTTCATTTGGCCTGGTTTCATTTCTACACGTTTCTCTTGCTGCCCTGACTAAAGGAAGAACAAAAGTCTATAAATCAATGACATCTTCACTAGCCTCGTTTTTGCTCTCTCTTTCTTTCTTCTTGAAGCAGCAGCTCATCCTGTGACTTTCTTACCATCCTGTGACTTTCTTACTTCTCTAGCTTTACCAGCTTCGGAGTTCTTCACTACACTTGTACTAATTTCCTTTAAAATGACAGCCAATTGGAAATATGAAAATCACTACTGATTGCATAAATAAGCATTTGTACTGCAGTACAGAGGTCTTTAGCAAAACCAATCTTGCATGGATTTACATACATCTCGTAGCTTTTCAGGGCAAAGAACCTGTAATTTGGCACAAAGTGGTTTCCCTATTGTGGAGTGCTATTTATAATGACAGTATTAGGTAAATAACTCAGGCATCCAAAGACAAAATTCATCCCTTAAGGTCATGATCTGGATTAAAGTAAGAAAATCCTGGGGAGAGTTTAGAAAATATGAAGCAAGGAAATGGATTATACTAATCAGTGAATTCAGTGATTTTTTGTGGTCTGACAGATGAAATGCAAGTAGTATTTTCCATTCTGTTATTACTCTTAGTGTTATCTAACTTATTAGTATGTTGCCAAGGTATGTATGTCCATTGCACATTGTATAGAAGCAGGGTTATACAGACAGACAACTATTTTCTACAGAACAACTTTTACACAACTCTGATGTACAATCTATATATAAATAGATAGGCATATTAAACCCTAGGCATATTTGCTGTCAGGGCTTAGTCCTGCTTATGGCCTCAAATCTATTTTTTTCTCAGATTAACAATCTGACAAAATCTTTCTGTTCAGTCATAGGCAGCAGCCCTGAGTGGAGATCACAATTCTCAGTGAAGGCTATTTACTCATGGGGCCCAGTGAGAGGGTTCAGCACTGTCCCCACTTACCAAAACCTCATCTTCACTGGCTTCCCATGAAACCCTAGCAAGTTCACTCAGGATTGCTTCTCCACTTGCAGCCCCTGGCTGTACCCTGTACAGGCAATGTGACTTTAACATTTGTCCAGAAGCAGCACAGCGCTGTGCTCTCCTCTGAGGTAAATGCACAACAGCCTCAGGAAAGTGCGCGAGTGCAGCTCTTCTGCCTCCAGGCTTGGGCTGCCAGGTGCCCAGCCAGAGCTGGGAGAGCACAGAGCTGCAGCTGCACCTATGGAATAACGTGATGCTGTTGAGTCAGGGAGGGAAAGATTCCAGTCCTCAGGTGGATCACAAGGGAAAGGCGTTTAATGAAAGTAGCGGGTCTTTTATAATGCGACTCACTAAGGTGATACTGGATTGGTCTCAAAGTAGAAACGCCTCACACTATTGGCGAGCTGTGAATAGCACACTGCGGAGAACCATAACTATAACAGCTACAGAGAGAGATAATAATTGTTTTAATTCTTCCTCTAAGATTCCCAGGCTCAGCCTGGGAGAAATTATCTCTGGTCTTTCTTCAGCTGAACTGAGAATATCCACAATAAGGGACCGTTCAGGACTGTGCTGCTGCCAGAGACTGGAGACACATTTCTGCCAGTAAAACTTGCAAGGCATCAAAACATCTTCCACGGAGGCCAAGAGAAAACTGATGACCAGCTAGGATCCTACATCACATCTGATGGCATCTATGTGGTGGATAGGTCTCATTTCTATAATATCAAAGATCAGCATGGCACTAGTCCCAGTGAGCTCATCCTGCCTGTGCTGCAATATCTTTACAGTAGATGTACTCGTGGACAATGAGGGAGGAGGCCTAGCCTAAATTGTCTGTATCTGTTCTGATATCCTTGTCCCTGAACCTGAGTGCCATGCAAAGGTCATAAGTTGCTGCCCATAAAACAATGATATTCAATGTTTAAGTGAACAATAGAACAGCTCTAAAAATACATACTTTGCTGCCTGAGGAGAGGCTGGAGTGTGGTGGCTAGATCACACGGATGAGAACTGGGTTCAAATTCTTGCTCTGAACCAGTGATGACATTTCCTTTTGGATGGGATTCCCTGCTGCCCACTTGCAAATTATGCAATGGGTGAATGCTGCTGTTATTCTTTGGCTTTCTATAAAACTTGTACTAAGCAACAGGAAAAGAATACAATGCCTTAAAAGTATAATTAAAGCACTAATATGTGAAAGGGGAGACCGGGATCCTGGTTCCTATTTCAGGCAAAACAGAGTGTCTCCTGCAGACTTCTCAGTCCCGTGGTCAGATATTGCTTACAGGTTCACTTTCCCTTACAGGGAAATGGGGATGAACCCTGAGTTTCCAGATACTCCTGACAGCTGGGATTTGGGGCAACCCCAAGGGATATTGCTACATCATTGCTTTTGATGATAAAATGATGTGTTTTCCTAGAAACATCCCTAGTGATGGTACTGAAGTGTGTGGCTGTGCTTGTGCAGGAGCCAAGTCCCAGGAGGGACTAAGCCATGCAAGAGGCACAAGTCAGTGCTGGCTCTTGCACATCCCCTCTTCAAGGGCCAGTGGGAAAATCCACACCTTGAGTGGGACACTGTGCATGGGTTTGTTACCCTAAAGCAGGCACTGACCAAGGCACCACCTCCACAAGGCAGAGAGGAAAGCCATGCAGTAAATTAGTGCACCAGTTCTGGCTCAGCATGATGACTGCAGGGAAAGCTCAGGAAGCCATAAAATAAAGATGCCATTAAATAAATGGAAAGATTATTTGTAATTAATTGCACTTATACAGGATGATGTAAAGCAGACTTAAAATTACAGAGAATTAGTCTGACAATTGTAGATTTTGCACACACTGTCATGGTTACTTCAAAACTGTCTATATACCACACTCTAACAGGCTTAAAGGAGTTGAAACAGAACTTTTAAATCATTTGCGTTTTAAATAAAGGAGGCTATTTGTAGTAATAATACTTTTGATGAAGGGTTCAGAGTCAAGTGATACATGTGATTGATGTCCATAATAATTGCACACTTCTATAATCCTTCCTCACCCGTAAGAGTTTTACATTTTGGACATTATTAATTTCAGACAAAAATAACTTGTGGGCAATATCATGTCCTGAACATGGTGGAGAATTAATCTATTTTTGTAAAACTGTTTAAGAATGGTGGATACTTTTTTCTGCTTGAGTAAACACTAGCTAATTCTCCAGACCTCCCTTTTCTGCTCATGAAAATCCAAGTCCAAATGATTTCATGGGTATTTAAAGGATGGTGTCAAATACTGAATACACAAAGATGAATTTCTCCACTTGATAAAGAGCTGATACCATTCATTACATTGCAAACATTTCAGCACTAGAGTTTTATTGGGTTTTAATTTATAAGAGAGAACATAATGAACTTAGAAACAACAAAAAATGCAAGGAAAAATGAGGCTGCTGAAATGTAGCCATCAAACTAGACTTCAAGTGAAAATATCACATTGTTTTTATTCTAGATAAGCAACAGGGCAGCTGGGAATAAACATGGATTGAAATTTTCTTCATCTCTTTAATGAGTTCAAAGAGGCTTAACAAAGACACAGAAGAGTTGAACATTGCTGTGTACAACACGGTAAACAGATTAAAATTTTATACCTGAGCAAAAAAGGAATTTAACTATTAACTACAGCATGCAGAATAACTGATAAGTTATCACATAAACATAGCATACTGTTATTAGGTTACAGTCATTCAGATGTTCTTAATTTTCACAAAGGCTAAAGATGGAAAAAGCTCCAAGACGAGATGAGTATGTGACATAAAACCACAATAAGGAAAAGCACTTTACTATCTAGCAGCCTTTCCAGAGGATCAGAATTATCTGCTGTTTTATTATCCAGGCAGAAGCAGCAACAATTCAAAGCCTGTGGAGTTAATAACACATTAGACATTTAAGCAGGTCCTGAAAATGAAAATATTAGCAGTTTATGAAGTGCTCACAGAAGACCTGAGCCTGCATTCCCTGCCCTCAAATGCCACTTCGAAGCACTGCATTTGTGAGCTGTTCCCAGAGCAGCATGAAAGGCAGGAATCTGCAGGGAATGACTGATCAAGTCACAGGCTCGTGATTTTCTCACCAGCATAAATGCCAATTCTTAAGGGATGACTTTTTACCCCATTCAATTGGCCAAAACCCACATTCCATTTTATGTAGAGACTTGACCTTTCCTCTCACTGAATCCAGTATTTGGGTGGGTTTTGTTTGTCTTTTCTCTTCTGTTTTCACCACCTAATCTGTTTCAAATGCTCTGGCTTGAAATAGTCTAGCACAAGTCAAAAGAAGTAACATATTTCTCTTCTTAATTCCCTTGTCTTTGCAAAAGATGCCTGTAGGAGAGAAGGGGCCTGAAAAGTTTGAGGTTTAACCAACACAGATTCTCACACCAGACATATTTCTTTCTCCTGGCAGACTTCTGTACTCCTGGATTTTCACATCAAATATAAAAACTATCCACTCCCACTACCAATATCCCTATGCTACAAATCAGCCAATTGCCTTCCTCCAGCAAAACCAGCAAACCCTGCACTTGTCATTTAGACTTGACAAGAAGATATGGGAGGGATGGAAGAGTTTTTATTTACCCTGTTAGAGACAGCTATAAACTAAGCCTCTCCCTTTTACTTCCTTGCAGTTGTATATTTACATTCTCTTGGCATCAATCAACTCCCCTCAAATCATAATACCTGCCTTGACTTTCCTGCTACTGTTCTTTCACCATTTATGAATAAAACTATGCATTGAAAATGCATGTACCAAAATGGGCTCATCCCTTTGTCCACAACATATTCATTTCTTCTTTACAGTCAGACATCTTAGACATTGGTAGGTTGTGTGAAAGAGTCCCCAGGGAACTGAATCCTCTTGGCTTCTAGCTTCTTCCTGGCTTTGAAAGCTGCTGATACTTCGGGGTGGATGGAGTCCAGCCGCTGCTCACACTGGAAGGCCGTGAGGAAGGCCGTCCTGTAGTTGTTGTTCATCCAGCCATAGAGGAGGGGGTTAGCAAACGTGGAGCACATGGCAATGACATGGAACACGGTGTAGATCAGTTTGTACTCTTTCAGGTCTAACACCTGACTGTCAATGTCACTGACCAGCTGGAAGGTGTGAAAGGGCAGCCAGCTGACAGCGAACACCACAACCACACACACCAGCATCTTGGTGGTTTTCCGGCGCCGGTGGTGATAGTGGTCGTTCCCCGCCCCGGGGCTAACGTGGTTCTTGAGCTTGGTCCAAATACGGATGTAGGCATAGGAGATGACTGCCAGAGGCAGAACATACTGGATCAGGAGCATGGAGATGCTGTAGATGGTGCCATAGTTGAGCTGCCCCTCCCCTGGCCACTTCTCAGAGCAGACCACAATCTTGAAGTCAGGAATGATCTCAATCAACGAGTACTCACGGAAGATGGCCAGAGGACTTGCCAACAGGGCACTGACTGCCCAGGCAACTCCTATAATCAGGAAGCTGATCTGCTTAGAGATTCTGCTTTCCAAGTGGTAGACAATGCAGCGATGACGGTCCAGAGCAATCACAGTCAAAGTGACAGTGGACACATGGACAGCAAGGGCCTGGGCATAGGGCACCAGGTGGCACAACACCGGGCCCAGCTTCCATTCACCCAGGAGTGTATAAACCAAAGTGAAGGGCAGGCACAGTGTGTTCACCAGCAGGTCAGCCACTGCCAGGTTGGCAATGAAGAAGTTAGTCACTGTGCGCATGCTCTTGAACTTGATGATCACGTGGATCACGAGGGAGTTTCCAATCACTCCCAGCAGGATGATGGAGCAATAGGCAAAGATAAGAATTATCTGTACTTCAACAAGTGTTGTGCTGTCCTTCAGTTCTGGTTTAGGGTCCAGAGCCAATTCGTTGAGTGGTGTGGTGTATCTTGTCAAGTACAGCTTAGTGAACAGCTCCATTTTCATTTCATCTGTCTGGTTGTCCTCACCTACTGCTTCCAGGGGCCCCATCCTTGCAGCAGCCTGGTCTGAGCCACAGAGCTGCCCTGAAAACAAAACAGTACAAGAACAAGTGGAGAAATTGGTCCACATGGGTTAAGACAAGAAGCAAAGAGCTAAAGCTACATCTCTTTCCTAACCCACATGCTACATTGCAGGATTAAGAGAAGATCTGTCTTAATATATTTGAATTCTCTTGCCCTTACATTTTGAAGGCTGATCCAGTAATATTATTTAGGCATGACTCCTGCTGAAAATTGGAACAGATTTCAAAAGCATTCCAAAGACAAAGTTTGCCTAAGTAAATGCAGAAGGATTAAGATCCTGCTGGGCAGCATATCAGGTTTTTTACAATCCACTACATAAAACTAGTGCTTATTTAGCACAAATCTTCCAGTAATATCTATGGGAATTCTACATGGAACAGCACCATCCAGACTGTTATTAGCATAATAATCTTCCAGCTTTTCCTTAATGAAAAGTGTTTTCTTTAAATAGTTACTAAATTCTTACAGGTTTATGCCCTTCCTTAACCTCAGTGAACTGATTGCTGGGATCATTCTTTAAGAAACTTTGTTTTACAATAGTTTGTACCATGAGGCAAATAAAAAATACCACTGAAACAGAATGGAAATAACAGCATTTCTTTGAAATGACTGCATAACTTATTCATGCTGAAATCAATTCAAGAAACAATTGAAACACAGTTATACATGATATTTCCTTTCTGTGTGATGTTTCAGAAAACAGAGCTCCTTGGAGGCTGCCAATCAGGCATTCATTTCTGACTGCAGTCATAGCGAAGAGCAAATCATTCCCCTGCTGAAGTCAGTAAGAATTTCACCACTGGCATAAAAATCACTATTTTTTTTCCTTCCTTACACAGGCTGAGCCAAATTCTGTGCTACCCTAAGACTTCAGTAGGCACAATATATGAATGGTTTACAATCAACTGCTGACTTGGACTTCAGTCCAATGTAAAAAAGTACATGTCCCCATGAAAACTGCCCAGAGATTACCAGTGCCAAGCAAACTTACCAATAAAACACCACTGTTCACCACTAAGGGGAAAGGCAGCCCTGAGTTACTCACTCGACTTCCCCGTTCATTACCTTCCCTAAGGAGAGCAAGTGTAGAGAAGAAATGTCACTTTCTTGCCATTAAGTGCTACACATTGCTTAGCCCTTCCCAAATTCAAGTGCGCCTAAAGAAACAGCTGTTGATGTGTTTGGGTGAACATGGCTCTTAAAAAATTCTTGTCCTTTTTAGATGAGCTCCATTTAATTCCCTCCATCTTCAGAGAAACATTTCAGAGGAACAGAGGTCTCTTTTCATCCCTACCTCTGTTCCCAGTAACTATCAGTGAGTGACATCCTTCAGTATGGTTTCCAAACTGAGAAAGGAGTGTTGGCTACCAGCAGGAGACTGAACCCTTTTTGCTCGCTTCTATCCCGCACAACATCCCATAGAATTTCTCAGGGCAAGCTATTTTTGCAAGAAGCAGATTGACTGCATGAACGGAAAGGCATTTTCCTCCCAGCTAAACAGGTCAGAATTATGCCGTACTGTTTAGTCTACACTTATCCAACAATTAATAGTGTAAGCCTGAGAGGTGAAGCACCACAAGACGCATAGCTGAGATGTGCCAGCTGCTCATACTAGTGTACACCGCCAATTTTAGCAGTATAATCAGTGCTCAACTACTAGCCTAAGCCTAAGGGATTCCTTATCAATACACCTTTAGTCCACAAGGTTAGAAATGCCAGAGACCTACCACAATGTGCACAGTCAAGGCTATGCAGAAGTTAAGAACTATGATGAGCACTTTCCTTTGACCCATTCCTACAGCTGGGAATTACTCTTCCATACATTATTACACTAGAGATTTGGTGAGGTCCCAGGACTGTCAGATGCTTCAAAATCTCATAATATTTTTCAGTGTAGGTAATGTCTACACAGAAGTAGAAAGGTGAGATGGCTGACAAATATAAATTCTTTCCCTTCTTTGCCCTAAATCCGGGCTCAGCCAAAAAACATAGCTTCCCTTTCTTCCCAAAAGTAGTTACACCAATTTCTCTAGTCCCTGACTTTCTGTTGATTCCTTCTTGCAACTCCTTCTTTTTAGCAAAGCCTTCTATTGCTCTGACACTTTTATATTATTTGTTACTGCCCTATTCAGGCTGATGAAAGATGCTTTGGTCTTGTCAATAAGACAAAGCTGAGGGAGAAAGAAAGGACAACCACAATTTAAAACAGAAATGCGCTTGTGTGTCATCAAGTGATGAAATAAATTGGACAAGTTTGACGTGGTTGGTGGGACAGTTATGTGGGCAAAATATCAATTGCTTTCAAAAAATGGGGATAAAACTGAGGTGACACTCCAGGTAGTGTTTGACAGCACCCTTTCTGCTCTTTTTTTGGGATAAACTCTCCAGGTGATAGCATTTACTGGCACACCTTGCATACTGCACCACACCGGGGCTTTTTCCCATTTTTTTCCCCCCAAGCAGTCAGATCCTCATGGTCAGGCATCAAATTGCATCTAACTTTCGGCCGAGAAAGGCTCAAAGAGGATTTACACGGCTTCTGAGAGCAAGTAAGCAAAAAGGGCAGAATACGTGATGACATTAGCAAGCAGCATTCCCATCAGGACCGCAGTGCCTGCGCTGGGGAAGGGGCTGGGGTTGCCGGAGGCGCAGCTGGCAGCCAACGCGCCTCTGGGATGCGGCGCCGCTTCCCTCCCGCCCCCCGGCGCGCTGTTCCCGGGGGGAGATACCCATCCCGGGGGGGGAGACATCCATCCCGGGGGGGAGACACCCATCCCGGGGGCAGACACCCGTGCCCGGGGGCAGACACCCGTGCCCGGGCGCTGCGGGGATCCCGCCGCCGCGCCGTGCCGGGAGCGCCGCTCCGTCCCCCTTCCCGTTCTTACCTTCCTCTCGCCCCGAGCCGGCGAGCGAGGCACGGCCGGCTGCTGCCCCGGGAGCCGCTGTGCCAGGGCAGGACAGGGCAGGGCAGGGAGCGGAGCCCCTCGCTCCGCAGCGGGGCGGCTGCCCGGGTTCCGCCGCCCGGCTCGGCTCCCGCCGCTCTCCCCTCCCGGGCGGCGGGGCCGCAGCGCCGCTCGCCCCGTACAAAGTTTGGAGGCGGCGGCGGCGGCCCCGCACGCCGGGAGGGCGGCACGGGAGGGGCGGCCCCGCCGCCGGGAAAGGGCTCGGGCGGGGCGCGGCGCCGGCTCCGCCCGCCGGGCTCCGGGAGCGGGGAAGGCTGCGGGCAGCGCTCGGGATGCGCCGCGCTCGGGATGTGCCGGCCGCACCGCACCCGGGATGTGCCGGCCGCCCCGTACCCGGGATGTGCCGGCCGCCCCGCACCCGGGATGTGCCGGCTGCCCCGCACCCGGGATGTGCCGGCTGCCCCGCACTCGGGATGTGCCGGCTGCCCCGCACCCGGGATGTGCCGGCTGCCCCGCACTCGGGATATGCCGGCTGCCCCGCACTCGGGATCCAGCGGTGGCAGCGCTGCCGGCCTCAAGGGGATTTGGAGAAAGAGGGAGTCCTGCCAGATCCGAGCCGGTGTACGTGCCGCACACCCGAGCCTGCTTCCTAGCTTTCCCAGTGCCCAAGACGCCTTCTGGGGCAGCATAAAGAGGATGCCTTTGCTACGAACAACTGCTGAAATCCTTGCTTACAAGCACCGCAGCTTGCACAGATTTTCTGATCCTCAGATGTGGCTGTTGCCAGAGCAGGTGTAAGGATGAATAAAGCATTTACATATTCTGTCAAGAACAAAATAAAATATTTCATATTTATTTACAAGGCTGGAAAGGTAAAGACAACAGCTGCTGCTTTTATTTTGTTCTATACCAATAACCTTTCAAAACAGCTCTCCTGCCAGCTAGCTTGACAGAGGACTAGCGCCAGTCAGCATTGCTGTGCCTCTGGTATGGTCCAGCTGAGAGATTCAAGGGACTGTCTCCTCAGTGCCTATCTGGGGGACCTGATTTACCAAAACGTGCTTCCGCCCTGTTGTATTTCCCAAGAATAGGAGACTTTGCTTTCTCTATGGCTGCTAGCACTGATACTTGAACAATTCCCTTCCCAAACTTGCAGAAGCTCTTCTCCCAAATAGGAATACTCCTTTACTTCCTGTCACTTAGGTAAATTTGCGTTCATACTTAAGGCAGTTTCAGGGATCAGCAACATTTTCTTCCCTTTTCTGCCCTCTTTTTCTTCGAAAGGAGACTCAGTACAAAAGCATTTCCCTTGTCAAAGGTAATGCTCAATAAATAATATGCCCTTATCTACAGCAGAGAATGTTAAGGGAGCATCAAGGAGTAACTTCAGCGATTTAGAGTTGTTTTTGAAATTCAAAACACATCCTAAGAACCCCCTTGGATCTTTACTAATTCAAGCTATCTCTTCAGGAAGGGCCTTGCTCTTAGTCCTTCAGCACTTCTGAGGCTGTTAATGGAATGCCCCTAGCTTATTGCAAAATAGATTTCTTTGATGACTAAATAAAGAGCCAGGAGTTTTAATTTTCCTACCCCTGTTTATTCATTTCCCAAGTCAATCCAATTGTAGGATTTATTTTTTGATCTCTCAACAGACATAAATGCATGCCATGACTTTTAGTAATTACAGCACTTGTATAATACATGTCTGTGACAGCCTGAAATCCTTTCCTTTCCTTCTCTGACAAGTAGTCAGCAGTGGCTTTCCACTGATCTCAGGGTGTTGCTGTTTTGCCCTACTCTGCATATTCCTTCTAACCTAACATTTCTAACTTTGACTACTTCTAATGTCTTGGAGGGTATACTGAAATGCTACAAACCTTTATAATCTGCCCAGCTCAGGATTCCATAGCTAAGGGAAGGCTATTGCTTACTTACACTTCCAGATTCCTGGAAGAAGTCAAGAAGTGCAATTTCCTAGAGGTTGTTTTGCTGGTAAGGGCTGACTTTCCATGCCAGAGAAAGAAGGCGTTATTCCCTGTTGCAAGGCAATTCTGTGTTCAGCCACAACTGAAATGTTTAATGGATATGCATTTCTAATAAAAACCAGCATTTTTTATTGCTTGTAGAAGAGTGGGATTTAATGGCCCCATAAACACTGCCTTGAACCAAAAGCCATGAAAACACTAACATCAAGGGCAGAAAGAGTCAAGTAGCAAGTGGGCTGTTCAATATGAAATGAGCTGCTGGGTGATCACCTCCAAAGCAACTATGAGCACTTTGTATGCACTCAAATTTCCATACCAAAAGCCATGATAAGCCATGAGTCACTGAATCACAGAACAACGTGTTGGATGGAACTTCCAAAAATCTTCACGTCCAGCCTTATCAAATCAAGTCTAGATGCAGCAGGTTGTGCCAGGCTATGCCTCCTCTCCAGGAGAGTTTTGAGTATCTCTGAGTAAGAGATACTGCCCTCAATGGGGAAGCCATCCTGCCAACAGCTCTCAAAGTAAGATTTATTTTTTTTTATCAAATCAGACTTTCCCATGTTCCAGCTTGTCCTAGCCCTGTGCTCCTCCTGGTAGTTGTGAACAGTAGTTAGATTTCCATTCAGCCTTGGCTTCTTTGAGGCTGAAGAAAACTCAGTTCCCTCAACACCACTTTGATTGTTATGTAACTCAGCCTCAATCATCTTGGTGTCTCTGTTGCACTTACTCCAGCCTACCAATGTCTTTCCAGCACTAGGAGCCCCAAACTGAACCAGTTGTGACCACAGATGTGGTCTCACAACTGATAAATGGAGGGGAATAGTCGCTTCCCAGCCTGTTGGCTACACTCTTGCGATGTCTTGATGTGGACTGTAAAGTTAGACTGTGCAAACTGACTTGCATTAAATGTTTGAGCCACATGAACTTTAAATCTCAGCTTCCTATTTAAGGCAAGTCTATAAATGAGCTTTTGCTGTGAATATGTATATGTACTAAGATGAAATTAGATAACATATCTTAACAGCTTGGGAAAAAAGGCTGTTGGATTTATGTTGTTTCTGCTGTAAATCCCACTTAGGGAGGTATGGCAGGGTGTAAGAGATCCGATTTACGTAGTTTGCCTCTGGCAGTCTCTGTTCAACTCTCTTTACTGTTAGACAATTGTCTTGTCAAATTCTGTCCAACATGCAGGTTTTTTTTCTCAGGAGCAAAATAAAGGTCTGCATGTAGTGGCCAGGCTTGAAGCAGTAATGACTTTTGTTTGAATCACACAATTAGGAAAGAGTTGCCAGTCCTTGTCCATTAAGTTGCCCAACATCAGATTTGCTGAAATGGCAAATAAGGCAAATATTCTTCTTGTTAGTGAATATCAACAAGAAAAGGCAGCAGCTGTCCCATTTCCTGTCCCCAGACAGAATTTTCCTTATATTATTTACTGTAAGGGTTGAATTTAAAAAAAAACGCTGCCCCTTGATCACTGACCTTTAAAAGCCGTGCTGTGCTGCATGCCACTCAATCAACCCAAACTCTGCCAGTCCTCACTCACATAGATTTTCCTGGAGTGAGTCAGATTTCAGGGATTTAAGTGTTCTACATAGCATGGAAAATCCCTTAAAAATAAAATGGGGGAAAAAAACCTGGAAAATGACCTTGAGAAAAAATATCTGTGATGATTCTGTTATGTGGTACCCACACAGAGATCATATGGTGTAAAATTATATAGGAAAAAGACTTTTCTTACTTAAAAGGTCAGAACAAAAGTGTTTCAATAGCTAAGGAGTGAATTTTCTACTTATAGAGATCCGTAAACATTTTGCCATACAGTTATAAGCTGTTGTTCCCTTTTCTCACAGGTTCAATTCTACTTATTTCTCTTTTTCAAATGCAGTAATATAACTGTATGCACAAATACACACCATCAATCTGCCTTAGGGGTAAATACAAGTCAGCAGGTAATGAGAGGTATGGGTAGGTATGTATAAATACAGCTTGGAGCTGCTAACAGCAGTACTTCCCAGCTAGTGCGGGTTAAACAAGCAGTTGGGTGCATCTCGTGCAAAAACGATTGCACCAAAGGCTCAGTTCAACTGGCTGCTTGCTCATGGGCTGGGACTGGGCTCAGCACTGTTTCCACACAAGGCAAGACCACAGAGCTGAGCGCTGCATTTCAAACCCATCTTCCCAGATCACCGACTGCACGGCATGCACTTGTTTCATTCGGACAAAGTCAGCACTGTAAAATCAAGTAGTTCATCCAAGAAGTGACAGGTTTAAAGTTGCCCATTTAACACCAGCACATATCTATTTGTATTTACATACCTGTGACACAGTCTGTAAGTAACTAGACATGCTATTTTTCTCTAAGGTCCACAGCTTCATTCCCTGTTCCTAGTTGGTAATCCTTATGCAATGAGCATGTGCTTGATATTTCTTCATATTCTCAGTATGTATTTTGCCATCTTAGTCCTTCTCTTTATTGACATGCTATCCTTTCTCTGCAGAGAATAAAGAAATTGTCATTTCTTCACAGGGTTTTCTATGTTTTAATTATTAGATCTCAATCTGAATACTCAGCCTTTATTATGATTTATTTTCTGTCATTTGAATTCAAAGAGGATGGCAAAAATTTAATAGGATTTTGAAATACCAGGAATAAACCCTTTTTTTTTTGCTGCTTTTTTTGCTGCTTGCACTTTAGACATCTTTTTCCTTTCTATTTTTCCTTAATTCAGCTTCTTTTTAAGTGCAAAAATTTCTGAAAACTCAAAAATGTAATGTGGAAAATGATACTTCATTAGCTTATTGAAAGCTTGGTGGACAACTAGTTGTTGCCATTTCTAAAGTAGTTTTTAGATGTTCTCGAGGCAAGAATGCTCTGTTTATTTTAGAGTACTCATCATGGAGAATAGATTCTCACTTACAGCTTACAGCTTGAATATCACATGCACTTCAGTCCTCAGTTTCTGTAGCTGGGAAAGCAATGAATCTCTAGATGCCTTCCAAAAGTGAGTCAACTGTATCTGCTTGTTGTATGCTTGTTTGCATGCCAGTTACTTCTAATTCTAGAGATCCTTGGCTGTTACAAGCAACAATGCCTCTCACCCTTTGCTTTGTCTAAAAATTAGTCTTGTAACAATTTTTAAAAGTTATGTATGTTCTTAAAACTGAATCAGATGCTTTTCAGGCTCAGTTTTTTACTTGCTGATGATATCTATGCAGTGTTGAATGTGTTGTCTTTGGGACAAACAGAACTAAGTTTGAAACATGAAAAGCTTTCAAATACGTGTTCCCTTCTGTCCAAGTTACAGATCTCAGAATACTGAAAACTGGTCACAAAGTTTGCACACATTCTTTCCTCCTTGTAGAGAGTGCCTAGAGCATATAGCTGACTACGCATTACTATGAAATATATTTTAGTGAGCTTATTTCTCAAAAATATCCATGTGTTTTGGAGGGGGCTTTTTGTTACCATATGCTACTCTTTTCATGACAAACCCTTTTCATATTGCTCTTAAGCTCAAGGAAATGGGTCATCTTTTGACCTTGCTCAGCCAGCCTTTATTAAGATGAAGATTGCTGGTGTGGTTGGCATCTAGGTCCTGAAGAGATGCTCCAAAGAATCAATATGGAAAGAGTAACCTATCAGAAATTTAATTATTTTGATGAATAACAGCATCCATGAATGAAGACAGCCCTTTTGATATTGCTGTCTGATATATATGCCATGTAAAACACATCATATTTGTTGTGAGCATAAATAGAAGATGCAATTAAAAACAGTTTCCAGTGAAAATTTATGAAAATATCATCTTATATAAATAAATGGGTTTTTTCACTCACTAAGACACAAAGTGAATATCTTTCTCCCATGTTGCTGAAAGTAAATTAATTCTTATAAGTTTCTGCGCACTATTTCAGTAAACTTTCCTACATTTACACAGAATTTGCAGGCAGTTCTAAACCCCTCACTGGCTTCATCCAGGTTCATTCTGTACCTCTGTGTGGCATTTTATGCAATAATATCTTTTGGGAAAAATACATAGTATTAAATTAATGGATTTCCTTTGTAAGTATTTCTTATCCTTGAGAAATTACTTTAATTGCTAAAGAAGTGGAAAAAGAGTGCTGTCCATACCTTTTATGACTCATTTTAAAAAGTGAAGTAGTTACTGTCTCATTTGTGCACTCTGTCACAATTTTGGAACTTCTGAAGGACTGAATTCTAGGCTAAATGCAGCAAACCTGTACACCCCCTTTCTGGAACTGTAATTCTATGACTCAAATGTTAACACACAGAAATGCTGGGAAGTTTCAACTGTTTCCTTTTCTTCCTTGCTGATACTTTCTATTACAGGTGTCACACCTTCTAGTGTAGTGAAACTTCAGTGCCTCATTTTTGACTGACAGCATTGTTTGTGAACAAGTTAAGCTTGTCAGCCTATCTTCTTCATAAGGTTGAAAAGTGCTCTGATCCAAGAAGCCTGCCTCCCACTCAGAACTGAACCGGCACTTTTCTACATGAACTCCGTTTGCCTTTGTTAATTGCCTGTGATTCCCACCCACATTTTCCAGAGAGTGATGGCATCTGAATTGCTAGGGGTATTTTAGGATGGAGGAGAGGGAATGGGAAGAGGCTTGGGAAAAAAAAGTGGGTAGGGGTTTGGCATGTTTGTAAGGCTAAGTGTTCTGTGATTGCACACAGCCAGGAGACCAGCAGCAGCCAGAGCACCCTCTGTGCACACAGCTTATCCATCCTGCCCAGTTTCAGCACAAAGCAATGTGCCAGCTCCTGCTTTTCCAGAGCAGCTGAAAGCCCTCTTCATGCTCCACTGAAATTTTGCCATCATTCCCTGAAGATCTGCTCCCTTCACACTGCACCTCTGGCTGGCACAGCCTTCCTTCAGCAAGAAGCTCTTTCTGCAGTGCTGGTTTTGTAGGTTGGAGTGGGGAAGATTCAGCTGCTCTTCAGCATCACCTCCCTGTCTGCAAACTGCAGCATGATCATCTCAGGGTCCTGGGGAATGGTAAGACACCTACGATCCCCCCAGAAATGCAAAAACATCTCAAGAGGCTGTGTGTGGCTGGCTGTGGTGGAGGTGTTTGCATCTGAGATTGTTTTCTTAGACTTCTTTTAATGTCAAGAGAGACCCACTTATTCTAACCAGTGGAGTTTAATACTTTATTATGTTGGGTTGGATGCATTGCACCCTGAACACCATCAGCTGTTTATAAGACCTTCTTCAACCCTAGTGGAAATCTCAGCTAGTTCTTTGTCCACTGTGGGTACCTAAACTCAGTGAAAGGAATTCCACCTGTCACTGGTGATACCACAAGAATGTGCAAGTGTATTTTCTCCCCATCAGTATCTGGATTGAAATCTAGTACATGGGTAGCTCCCCAGATCCTCAGTGAAGTTTAAACACATAGTGTCCATTGATTTCAGGTACAAGAACTGTACAGGGTTGGAGCCTTAATGCTTTGCAGATTGTGTCAAATTTGTCCTTATTGATGGTCTGTATGATATTCTCTATCTTGTTCACAAATACCTGGGGAGGCTTCCCTGAATGCAAAAACTATCCTAAACACCTCTCCCAGACAAGTTCCACATATGGACTCCCTTTTTTGTAAATATCCTTTACTGTGTTTGAGGCAAAAATTCCTATATGGTAAGTCCTAGACTGCCAAAAGTAGAAAGGAAAAAAAACAAAACAGCAATTGTTTTATTCTGTAAGCCCATTCTGATGTCTATAAAAGTTTTTTGTCATATTGGCAATCTTACACATTTTCACAGTGCACTAATTCTTCACCTAACAGGTAAAGATGGTGGCAAGTTTAGATGGATCTGCCATTACAGGAAATTAATACCACACCTTCCAATCAGCGCCTTCCAGTGAAAACTAGAAAAATCAAATTTCTCTACAGATTCCACAGTAGAGTTTTGTTGAGTGACTAGAGACCACCCTGTTCTGTGTATCTGCACATAATCTATCTTGCTCTGGCTTCTGTATTGTGTACAAAAAAATCCAGTTTGTGACTCTCACCAACTCACCCTCCCCCTCTATTCTGAAGTCTTCCCTGTGATTCTGGCTTTCCTCCAGCATTGATTCCTGCCAGTCATACAGGACACTCCCACACATTTCTGTCTTCTTTTATTCCTATAGCCTTCCTCCCAGCATGGTGTCACCAGCAAACATTTGTACATAGATGTTTTGGCTATTAACCTCTCCTCCTGAGAGGATTGGATGTCTTTCCCTATAGCAGCTTTTGTTCATGGCCAAAATTGAAGAAAATGCTATTAATGTCTGTGTGTGAGAAGAGAGATCTTCTTTATCAGTGTTATTACTTTTGTCTCTCTACCAAATTTGAGAGCAAAATTTAGGACATTGCTTCTTTATCACCTCATTTCTTCCCTCAGCAAAGATTAATTACCAAGTAGTTTTGTATTATTTTAACGTTACAGTTCTGTTCCTCATAGTGCAAATGTATCTGGCCCACATAGTGGGAATGTAATGAATATAATAACAGAAGAATTATCATGAATTCTTGTGTAAATTTTGTTAGATTTTCTACCACCTCATGACATTTTAAAGGAATCATACCTATGAAAAATTCAATGGTTTAACTGATTTGCCTTTTCAGAGACAAAAGGCAGAAGCATTGCACAAATATTTTCTCCATGGCATTGTATCTTATGCTGTCCAGCTAAGTATTAACATGAACAACCATGAACCTGCCCCTTGTAGAAATCCTGAAATTTCTCTAGCCTAAAAAATCCCTTGTATGTCTCCTGTTTACCTTCATTGCAGTGAAAATGTTACTTTTGTGAAGAAACCTGAGTAACAAATATTTGCAGACATACTTAACAATAGAAGGCAGTAAATCCATGAGCTTGAAGACAGAAGGGCTTCACCACAATTAAATTTCTCTTTAAGCAAAGTAGTTCAAGGCTTCAACCCCTCACTAGAGCAGTGACTCAGAGCAACCACAAGCCAGCACCTCTCCCTTTGTCACCTTGCAGCAGGCACATGCATCTCCAGCACCACCTTTATTTGGAGGTCTACAATTTCATTTGACTCCTAAAGAAACCTAAAATAGTTTTACTATTGCAATATTGTTTTAAATTATTAGTATTTGTTAGCGAGAAATACTTCCTTTTTGTTTATGCTTCTTTGTGAATTTTTACACAACAAAAGAAACAGAACATTCCTAGTTACAATATAATAAAAATTACAGACTCAGTTCTCTGAATTTTTTCTGGTAAACTCAGTAGAACAGTGCAGTAATGCTATCACACATTCATAAATATGATAGCAGAGGTATAGTGCACTATAATATTAAATATTATTTCAAAATAATTCCTATGTGAAATATAATCATTCATTTATGGATATAAATAAAACAATTATCTGTCTTTCCATAAAAGATATCAATTTATACTGAAGAGGGTTCATATTAGTAAAACTTTAATGTATCCAGAAATTAATAAATAATACCAAGATTAATAAAGGGGAGAAAAAAACCTGTGTACTTAAAAATCAGTTTTATGTGATTATGCAGCAGTCTTTAGGTTATTACTATTTTTCTAATCCCAGTTGAGTTCAATTCTGCTTGAGCATCAACTTGTGTTGTTATACAAGTGAATCTGCCAGTCCTACACTGGTGAACTATTGATTGATTCCAAATCTACTGCACATTTTTACCCCAAATTTTATACCATATTCATGTCTTGTAGTTTAGAAAGCATTGGGATGGTGATGCAAAAAAGGCCAATTTCAAATCAGGGCTTGGATTCTGTTACCCACGTTTGTTTCAAGGAAAGAGGGCTTGACTTGGGTGTTAAGCAGGGCTTCACTTCATGCCCCACAGCTTAGAAAAGGCACTGGGTCTGAGGGAAAAGTGTCAAGATGCAGACTCCCCTTGGTGGCTGACAGACAGCCTGCAGCTGCCTTGCCTTCTGCTTTTCATGAACAGCCTCTTCTTCTGCAGAAAACTAGTCCAAAAGGGACCAGTGAAAGTAAATGTATGAGGACCTGGGGCTGCAGAAATAGCTCCAGGGGAAGCCTTTAAGTTTTCTGCTTTTCAGATATTCAGGGTCAGGAAACAGTTATCCACTCCAAACTTATCTGCTATTTTGGAGACTCTGCCATTGATCTTGGGGCTGTTGTTGAAAGCTGGAGCTCTTTACTAGCTAGCTAACCTGGAGCTTATACCAGATGAGGTTTCCACACTGAGAAGGCCCCTGCAGGCACTGGACTTTGTTTTTGTCAATCCAAAGCAGATCTTTTTTAATTTATTGCAAATATTGCAGCATCTCTTCCCTCAGGCAGTTTTGGTCTAAGCTTTTCCACCCTAGGTAGACACTCAAAAGATCAAGTCAATATAAAAAGAAGCCACCCCTCTCATCTTCTCACTGCTCAGAAACAGCTTCTGGCAGCCAACACTTGGATTAGTGCAGGATTTAATAGCATTTCTGTAAACAAGTTGTGGCTTTCACTGCACTGAGTAAATCCTGTAAAGGGAAATCGTGTTTTGAAGCTTTCTGAAGTTCTGCAAGTTACCTACATATCAAAAAATGTATTTTGTTTGGATTTTCAACAAACCCATGATAAGATGCCTGGCAGAAAGCTACTGAAGAAATCAAGTTGCTGTAGGACTGGTGCTTATAAGGTTTGAAATCTGCCTACAGAGTGTTTGGCACTTTTCAGGATAAAGTGCAGGCAGCAGAGTATCTTAGGGAATTAGTTCTATTTAAGATCTTCATCAATGACCTGCAGAAGGAGGGGATGCAGGAGTATGTCTCAGTTCACAGATGACACTGAACTCCTGCAGGGAGTCAGACAACACTCACACACAGAAATTAGCTCTAGAGAGATGATACACAGCTGAGTGAGTGCAGAAAAAGTGGCAAATGATCCTGTCTAGATATATATAGTGAGAGCATCTAGGGAGAATAACCTAAGCCATGCTTATACAGGGCTGAACTGAAAGCTGGCAGCTGGAGCTCAGGAAGAAGATCTGAGGGTCTTTGAACTCATCTACTCAACATGCAACAGCAGCCAAAAAGATGCCAACAGAATTTTGGGTGTTCTCAGAAAATACGGTAAGAGCAAACCAAAAAATTTAAAATGCCTGTGCATCCACATCTTGAACATTCTGTACAATCCTATTTACATGTTTTAAGAAGGACATAGAGAAGTTCAAGATAATGCAGGGAAAAGCAACTAAGATGATTAAAGGGATGGAGCAGCTGCCTTCACAGGGAATCAGAGAAGGCTGGGACTTTTTATGATCCTATTCCTCCCCCAAGCTGAGTGGGATATGGTTAAGGTTTATAAAATCACAGAGGCAGAGTGTAAAGAACATACAGAACTGTTGTTTCCCCAGTCCTGTGATGTTCTCTGGGCACTCACTGAAACTTTTGGAGAGCAGTTCAAAACCTGCAGAAGAAAGTCCTACTTTGAATACCACTACTGCTCTCCCTTCTGAAATCTGCTGGCACAGAAGACTGTGGAGGTGCACCTTACCAGCAAGTTAAAAAAGGAGAAAGCAGACAAATTCCAGAGCAGCAAATCCTTAGGGACACTAAAATGAAGAGGTAGGAACATACTTGCTGGCATCTCTGGTGCAGTGGAGAAATATGAGGGGGATGGACAGCAGAGAGACAGGATCATGAGTTGTCTCCAAACAGCATTTCCCATTGCCACTGCTGGAGATGAAATGGATTATTAGTTTGACCCAGAAGGCAATTTTCTATGTTGTCATGAAAATAAGACCCTGTGCTTCTTTGCTAGAGCTTAAACCTGCCAGTTCAGAGTTATTTCCACCCATTTAATTTTGATTGCATCTCAGTGGGCAGTCAATGGTGCAGAATTTGTCAACTGGAACAATTGCGTGGTAATTATCAATGGCAGGAATATTTTTTTGCAGTTTTGACCATGGCAATTTTTCTGCAGTAGAATTAAGGAAAATATGGGCTTTTGCAAAAATGAAAGGAGGTGAACAAATGTTTTAAAATAGCTATGGATCTTTTGTATAAATGTATAGAACTTTAAAATTATGCAAATTCAGTTAAATAGGAAATATGTTGATTGAAGAGAATGAATTAGGCAAGCACAAAAATAATTATTTTTAATGAACTTATTTTTAGGGCTTTGTTCTGCTGCAGTCATTAAAATTTCTGGATTGGAGTCCAGTTTCTAGAGTTGAACATTGTTCCCAGGTTTTCTGACGGCATTACTGTTGTGCTTCGCGTGGTGAGCAAACAATTTTTCTCAGGAATGAGGAGCTGCTTGAATAAAAGTATTAAGCTTGTCCTAAATAATTAAAGAAAGACCAGAAGTCCTGGAGACTGGTCTACAGGACCTACAACCCCCTCTGCCAACTCATCCCTTTTGGCAGAGATTCCCTCTCACTTTTAGGTTTCCATAAGTATCAAACACTGCCTTCTCACTCAACCTCTTCTGCTGCACCTTTTTGTCTTTCCCTGCCCACTTTGTTCCAAATACCCCTCACAGCAGAGTGTTTCTTCACTTTTCCTAATTCCTTGCCATACCTTCTCCCAGCTCACAGAAAAGGCTGAAAATGCCAAGGAGCTCTCCACACCCCCAAGAGTAGAGGGTGGTTTTGTGTTGGAGGAAATACTGAAAAAATATTGATTTTGTGTGTTGCTAACTGCTCCAAGGGAGGCTTAAATACTTATTTATATTCATCAGTTATCACAACCTCTGGAGGCAATTATCAGTTGCAGTTTTGTTACCACTTTACTGTACCACAATGCCGAAAGACAGGAAAATCACATCCCCTAGAAATGTGCTGCATTTGAGAAAGAGGTTGGAATAGGGGAGCTGTCTAATTTTTTTTTTTTTTTTTTCCCCTGAAAAGTAGAAGAGCAAATAGATAATCAGACAGGGGAAAATCTCACAGACTAATTAACTGATGTTTGAACTAATGGATGACAATTTGCTCTTCATATAATTTATATTCTGTATGTTCCTACATATAACAGCAAGAGTAAAGACCAAAATCAGTTATTATCAATTATTATTGTTATTATTACTGCTTTTAAGTTTAATCTTCTGTTTCTTGCAGCAGCCTTAACTTGGTCTTTTGTAGCCACACACAGGAGAAAAAAAAAAAAACAAAAATTTGCTGTAATTAAGGATGAGAATTTTTTCTATTTAAATGGGCTCAAAAATCCACTGCATTTTCAAACACTGTGAAAATTAGTAGGCGTTTAGAGGGTACACTAGGATGAGTTAGTTGAAATGTGGAAGCAAATGAGCTGGAGATTGGTGAGGAACAATCCCTCAAGTATGAACTTTGTTTTCTTGTTTGATGGGTACTTATAATGCATTGCTGACATTGTTCCTGCACAATCAAAACATAATGCTGATCATTGATCTCGCTGCTTAACATTTCCCACTGCTAGCACAGAGGGATCACCACCCAGCATGTAAAAAGGAATCAAAATTTGAAAGCCAGGAAAAACCAGGGAAAAGACCTCTCCCCCTCCCACAGCACTCCCTAGATCTCACAGTGAATTCAGCTGGAGGAACTGCAGCTGTTCTCTGTGCCTGTTTTCATTTCAAGAGGGACTGACTAAAGGTGGCTGAGATGCACAGCTCAACTCCTCCAATCTGTTTTTAGTGGTTTTTCTGCACTGGATGTTCCGGAAATATAACCATAAATCTTCCTCTGTCACAATTCCAAATAAATCATGGCATTGCCATGAAACATGACAGAGAATACAGTTAAGCTGTCCAGGAGCAAATCCAGAGGCAGAATAGCAGCACCTCTACTGCTGTAGAAGCCAAAAGGTTTATCCTTCACATTCTTTGCTTACAAATACCCCTGGGATCAGCACTGACAAATACCCATTTTGTTATCCCCCAGAGGAAATTCAATGGTATTTAAATCACCTTTGAAGGCTCACTAACCTTCAGATTCTCGGGTGTGACTGGCAGTATCCATCACACAGGCTGCATCCCTGAAACCATTTTTGCAGATGCCTGAGCTAGCTTACTGAAGTTGACTGGGGAACGTCTGCCCCTCATACACTTCCTGAGCTCTCTCCAGCTTTAATATCTGCATCAGTAACTGGCAGAGTGCCTTAGGAAGCTGCCAAGGGCATGTGCTTTTACATCCTTGACAGCACTACACAAGGGAGGTGGCTGTCTCTTGGGCTGCAGCTACTCATAGATCCAGTAGGTTGGACAAGACATCAGCAAGTTTCTTCCATCTCTCTGTTCCCTATCTAATCTTGATTCAGTCCAACGTGGAAATCACAGGTTGAATCCTAAGGAAAAATAAGTAGAACTCCATTATTCTTACAATCAGATGGATTCTCCCTCCTTTTCTCTCAGTGTGAATCCTGAGCCCAAGTTTTCTAAGTCTGTCAATATACATCCATTGTACAGTCAACCTTGTGTTCTTTCCTTTGATTTTTCTTTGTCTTCTCCTCTACTGCAACTCTCTTTTATCATTCTTGCTTTAACTTCAAATGACTGAAGGTTTTTTTAACAACATAGTTTTTTTTACATGAGCCACAGCATGATGTACCTCTTCTCAGCTGATCTACTTCTCTCATAAGGTAAGATCATCTATGCATCTTGGGAAAAGAAAGAAAGGAAAGATACATCTAAAATAGCTTGTGTGGATATGGGGAGGGGAATAAGTAGTTCTGTTTCATTAGCCAAGCCAGCTGTGGTTGCTGAGAGTGTTCAGAAGCAAATTCTCTAACATAAATTGAACACATCTGCTCTCGTGAAATGGTTATGTCTCTTTTTTTCCAGTTATTTTTGTTTTCAGCATAAAAAAATTGAAATATGGAAAGTTGAAAATTAAACAGAGGTAGAGGCAGCTTTGGCAACTCTTGTTACTGCAAGTATCACAACTGTTAATGCTTTCTCTTCAAGTCCCAAATGCTAGCAGCAAGACAGTGCAAAGGAGTTTTCCTTTCTGAGTACATTCTGAGTCATTCTGATCTCAAGGAAAGGCTTGAAGCTGCTTCAGAAATGTAGCCTAAAGAATAAAATAGTAAGTAAATAAAAAAGGAGAGGCCTAAAGTCTTGCAACTTTTAAACAACTGTGATGATTTTCCAGTTGTGTGGATTTTGAAGATGGGATTGGCAATACTGTGCACAATAGCCTTAATCCGGTTGAAGAAAATAGACCTGTTTGTTGTACTACCTAGAACACAGGAAAACACTGTCCTGACTATGAATTACTTTAATCTTTTACATCCAGGTGCTCTCCTGATTCAAGAGCCTTCCATGTTTGCAAGCTGAACAGTGTCAGAACCCAGGACATACCTCTGACTGCCCTGGAGGATTCAAAACCCTGGCAGGGGGTTCAGAGACCTTGGCAAAGAGTCAAGAACACCTGTGCCTTCGATTTTAACCCATGGAAACAATTACCAACTTTGTGTGAGGAGTTACAAGCCACAAGGGTTTGAATAGAATGATAGTGAATTTATCACAGGGTGAAAATGTAGAATTTTGGCGTCTTTAGAATGGGGGTTCAAGAGGCTAGAAGAGTCTGGACATGTTCTGTCCTTCCTCCTGCTTCTTCTTAGCCTCCATCTTCTGCTGTGATGGTGGCACTTTTGGATTGGTTTAGAGTAGTTTATTGTAAATAACGTACACGTACTTTTTAGTATAAAAAGATAACGCTGCCCCGAAGGCAGTCAGTGTGCCTCAACCCAACCTGCCAGACAGACCTCAGCAGGTCAGAAAGACAATGTGCTAGATAAGAGCAAATAAACAACCTTGAGAACCAGAGCCGAAGAATCCCATCTTCTTCTTCGGTCTCAGAGCTGGGAAAAAGAGACTTTTTAACTCCTCAGAGTCATCTCAACACCAAGGACCTCGTCAAACAGGACACCAAAAGTTATTTACCTTGCACAAATGAGCATGAAATGGCCCCTGTTCAATACCTGAGGAAAGCTGCCAATCAACTATTGCGACACTCAGCTGCTTCTGGGCAGGAGTTCTCCTGTCTGCAGCTTGGGAGGCATTAACATTTCAGCTGGGCTCTATCCCAGATGCTTCTTTCAGGATGCCTTTGGCATCAGCTGTGAAATAAACTGCCATGCAGGGCACTGGTCCTGCTTTGAAGGACTCCTGACTGCTCCTCAGGCTATCAGTGGAGGTGAAGTCTCCTTTATTCCTGGACACTGAGCACCTGTAAGCCACAGCTTAGAGATAACACCTTACCCCCTGTTGCACAACTCTTCTCTCACAAGGGTCATCCTCCCAATTGCCATGTTTCCCTTTGGAGACAGGAGTACCTGTAGTGTGGTGATGGCTTCTAATGGAGACAAACACTCAGGTAAACAATGGTAGCAGAGGTTTTCTTCTTTGCAGCAGCAGGCCTGCCCCAGACTTGCATCTCAAGAAATTTCTGTGAACATGGACATTTGAAACAGGCTCAGACTCATGTTCGGCTCAAGCTGCCAGCAGTGAAACAGGCCACGTGTGTTAATTCCCAGTGAGCCTGTCAAACATCTATATAAAATGGAGACAGGAGCAATTCCCCCAGCCTGGGGGAACATGTCAGAAGTGTTTATCGCACTCCATGGTGTCTGAGAAGAATGGCTCAGATCAAGACCAAAATTAATCTCAGAAAAATTGAAATAGTTTCATTGATTTTTGCACAAGAAAAAAACAAATCAAATAAATAATCACTGTTAAGTGTAACATTGTAATTGCCTCCATACTAATCTATATTGGGGGTGGAATGTCTCTGGCTTAACTTTGTCAAATAAATGATTTGCAAATCATTTATTAGGTCTTTCATCACAAAAATGCTTTATATACCAGGAAAGACAAGTCAGGAAACAGTGGTGCCCTTTTAAAAACAAGATTCTACAAAGATGTGATAAAACCCCAAAAGAAACAAGTAATTCCAAGGGAAATCAAGAATGAAATTTGTCTGACAGTAGAATTAATTCTAAATAAAGTGGAATGCAAACTACATAAATGAACTCAGATTTCCTAAACATAGAACAGAAAGAGTTTGTTACGTACAGAATCACAGTGTGTTTATTCTCTGTGCACTTGGATATGAAAGGTTTGTGTAGCTGGAAAATAATAGAACTGTTGCTTGAATAATATGTCTCCTCTAGTATTCTTTATAAAGGGCTGAGTTTTTTTCAAGTCACCATTCAAGTCTGCACTTTTTTAAGCATTTTATAACTATGAAGCAAACTTTGAAACACTGATATTTCTAATTTATTGAACAGGCGCTAAAGTAAAAATCTTGATATTGTAGTAGATTGTGTGGAGAGCGCTAAAGAACAGTTTGTTTGGGCCTTATCTCAAAGGAAATTAAAATTCATGGAGATTCTGCACAATGTTAACCCTTTTATTGCAGCCCTATAACGGTAAGGACTGACAATGTGTCACTGATCACTGCTTTCAGAGGACCGCTACATCTCAGTAAGAGATGTTAATCTGCCTTAAGGGATATAATGTCACGATTTCAAAGCATTTTTATACAATAGGTTCACCTATATAGGCATCATATACAGAGAACAAAAAATTTCTAGCTGATACAAAAACTTAGCCTCCATGAGACTGAATGCAGTTAGTTGGCTCAATTCAGCCATGGTGTTCTGAAAATGTTTCCAGAGCACAGTTCTCATCTAGACAGACCTCAGGCTTCTACCTTGACCAGTGAAACAGAAAGCCATTCATCCAGCTACAGAGCCAGAGGTTTGGTGGTTCTGACCCAAAAGAGAGAAGGGACAGCTGTGGGTTTTTTGTCTCGAAGGAAATGTGTGCCCAGCCTCTGGCACATGGCACTGAATGATGCCTGAGGAGAGCACTGAAATCCCTGCATTTTTATCACAGTCAGTGGTCCTCACAGTGACCATGGCCAGTTTCTTTTCAAGCAAACTGCACTGAGCCACAGGTCGAAAGGTTTGATTGTCCCTCCTTAAAGACTGAGTGATCTGTCTGTCTTCAGCAGTCTGCAATACAGAAAAAACCCCTGGGTCTGGCACTTGCTGTTTCTCTTCATGGCAGAGAATTTGTCTTTAGGGATTCAGATTTATAGGCTTTCCAAATGTGTGCTGGAGCAGTTTGAAAGGTTATCCTCCCCAGCTGCCCATCCTTTCTCTCTGCAGAGGTTATTCCTCCTGCAGCAGAGACAATCTAATGGCTGGCAGGTTGTGTGCCCTGTTCATGACCTGGGGCATTGATTTCAGCTTACATTATTGACTGGCTGGGCTACGAGCTTAAGGAGCAGAATGCCTTGACTTATCACACCTGCTGGACACAGTTGCAGCAGTTAAAACATTTATCAGTTCCCACAGGCCATAGACAAATCCCACAGGTACTGAAGAGAAAACCCTAAATCCTACCCTGGCAGGATGCTGAGGGTTGTTACAATGCACTGTTTCCCACACTGAGTGTCTCACCCTTTGGAAGGAGTTAGGAGAAAGCGGCAAGTGGCTTCCAGTGTCTCTGTGTCAGGATTGCCAGATAACCCTGGTAATCAGGAGAGGGCCAGGCACAGCACAAGAAGTGGGAGAAGTTAGCCTGAGAAACTTTCCAGTTGGGAGTTAAGGAAGCCAAAGTGCTGAAGTGGCCACTTGGGAAAATGCCTGGAAGGGATTTGGAAAATTCAGTAATGTGCACTGCAAAGCCTAATCTTTAAACAGTGCAGTGACCTGTAGGAACCACACTGTGCACCCAGAAGAAAATCCCAGGAGGCACCAAGTCAACCAAAAATCAGGAAGAAATTGCAGCGACAGACAGTTGTTTTCTTAGCATCACCATGGAGCCAAAGAACAGCACAGACTGGAAAACAGTGTTTGTGTATTCACTTGAGTGAAGAGGAGTGCAGCTTCAGCATCTGTTCCAGTTCTGCCGGGGAAGGGACTAACAGTTGTGTCCTACGTACCACAGGGACTAGTTCACCTCAGGAGTGTGCTGTTGTGGAAGGTGCAATCCCTTCTCTTTTGCCTGAGTAATGTGCAGTCTGAGAACAACTATTCTAAGAGATATTTTGGGTATTTAGTTGGTAAATAAGTCTGGATGTCCTTGGCACACACAGTGTTTTGCAAATGCCAGATAGAATGAGGCACGGAGGGGCTGTTTTGGATGCAAATCAGCAGAATTTAAGCACCTTAGGGGTAAGGAAGCAGTTACTTAGAATTTTTAAAATTTCTAATAGTAATTTATTTTTGAAAGTACACATTTCAGTTTGCAAGTTGGATCTAGGTTCCTTGGTGGATTTAGTCTTTTTGATCTGGAGGTATTTAAAAATGTATCAGTGAATCAGTGGGAGTTTTGGGCTTTGATGTCTTATGTTCCAGTTTCCATCTCTAAGAGTCTGAATACCTAAGTCTGGGCCACAATAAATTCTTTGAACCGTGCTGAAGTGTGAGGTTTTTCCACAGCCAGAAATGACCTTGCTTGAGCAGAAACATTTTAGAATGGAGCATCAAAAAGTCTCTTTGGATTGGGCATTCCTACACATAAAGTAAAATTGTAGAAGACACCCAGGAATTGTTAATTATATTCAACCCATTAAGCACAGGAATTGTGCAGAGAAAAATAATTTAGGTTTGACCGGTTTTTGTATTGCCATTCTTACACTTACCTCACATTTAGAGTAACTCCCACTGATTTCTGTGAGCATTAATGGATCATGAATGGCTGGATTCAGTGGCAGACTGCTCTTTGCCTGTGCCAATCCCCACATTCTGCTTGCAAGGCTCTGGTATTGGCTGCTGCTGCTGCTGCTAAAGCAGGGGCCAAAGAGTGGGGCAACAGCAAGTGCACCAGGATTAGCCCTTCCCAGCAGAAGTAGGTGTCACTGTCACAGCTTTTCCTCTGGGGATGACAGCAGCAGAAAGACATTCTCCAGTCTCCATCTGACAGACCAGCCCTGATCCACCCCTTCCCTCCGTCCCAGAGGGTGCAGCAGATCAAGGGCCCAGATGCAGGGAAGCAGCAGGACTCTTGCAGCCTGCAGGGCAGGAGAGTGGCTGTCTGAGGTGCTGGGATGGGGATGAGTGAGGAGTGTGGCTTCTGAGTCTAGGGAAGAGTAGACAGGGATCCTGAGAAAAGAGGCATGGTGGAATATGTGCGTAAGGAGGGAAGAAAAAAAGTGACAGTGAGGTCTTCCTGCCCTGCCAGGCTTCCATAATTCCCTGATATGTTGCTTTCGTCCACTCAGAGCTTTTCAAACTTCACTGACCCTTGCTTACTGGTCATTCTCTTTCTCCAGGAAGCTGAAATCTCCACCGGCTCCTCCCAGTCCCACTCACTCACCTCTGAGGTCACAAGTGATCCTTTTTCATCTACTCAGACCCATTCCTCCTCTCTCCACCTCCTCTGCTCCATCTCCATCACCACCCTACAGTCCTCGTGTAGAACCTCCCCAGTCCCTCCCATGGAATTGTATTGGCAAAGATGATTACTCCAGTATTTCTGTCTTAAAAAATTTCACTGCTACCCTTCTTTTCCACTGCAGTCTCACAGAGAAGAGACCCATAATGACATTCTGTAAAGTTTTTTATAAGACAAGTGGTTTTTTGGCATCCTGCCTTTGTGATATTCTTCTATCCAATACCAGGCTTCAAAGTTAAAATGCAATGTTTTACTCAGTGGTCAGCATGAATAGGGTTAACCATAACCTTGTAATAGCCAGAAATTGTTTGAAATTACTCACCCTATTTTGATCAAAATCCTGATTAACAAAGGGCCCAAAGAAAAGAAATTTGGTTTCTAATTTCTAATTTTAGAAATTAATCTATTTGTTTTTTAAATACCTATCTTATTCTGGTAAAAGTTAACTTGCCTTTGATTAATTGTAGTTTTTGTGGCAGTGGATGAGGTTTGGCACATGTTCAGGTGCCATCTGATACCCAAGTCAAGATACAGCATTGCATGTGTAAATGACACTGACACAGAATAAATAACAAGTGAATAAGTCAGTGGGAATTGAAATTAGTAGAGAGAAAAATTGAAAAAAAATATAGAAATAAAGCAGAAAATAGAAATTTATTGCTGCTTTCCATTGTAATAGCCTTGCTAGAAAAGCATAAATAGATTTCATTTATAAACTCTTAAATCCACTACTACAGATTAGAAAGAGTAACAATGTAAAATTCATGGTATTTGTGACTGGCATTTATCAACAGATACTAAACAGCCACAACTTCTAATAGAGCTTCTGCTGCTGGTTTGACACCTCCATGAGAGGCTCATTCTAGAGATTCAAACTGCACAATAAATGTGTCACAGAAGCTTAAACATCTCTTAACATAAAGTGATTATTATATATTCTCATCTTATTGGTCTCCCAGCTATTCACATTCAGGCTTTGAAGTGTCTGCCTTTATTTCAGCCCTACCATTCCTTTTTTTACTCTTCTGAAGTTGCATAGAAGTTGCTCAGGAGATCAGCACCAGCATCTCTGTGACTGATATGTAAATCAAAAACAAGTAACAAGCCTTGAGGGAGACAGAGTGCTTCTTTATGGTACTTGCTTGATGCTTAAATTATTTCTGGTCTTCAAGCTATTTCTAAGGCTATCAATTAGGAAGGAATTAATAACTGAGGTTATTAGCATTGAAGTAATTCAGACTGCTATTCCAGCTCTCATTTAAACTGGTGGTTACTGAAACTTGTTAGTGGCAAAACAGAGCTCTCCTCCTCTCAGTCTGTTTCTATTGAATGATCAGAGAACACTACTAGAGTGAGCTGAGTGTCATGTCAAAGAGGTGTCTTGCAAAAATTAAAGAACTTGATGTGTAAAGAGCTCTAGGTGTCAGCCAAATATCCTCTAAATGTGTCCTCAGACATGCTGAGCTTGGTTTGTGGGTGAGCTTAAGCAAGAACTCTATTGCAGAGAGTGCCATACACCTTATTTATGCTCACCTACAAAGAGTTCTCCCAGATGCTGAGATTAATTTACTCTGTTTGGCTAACAAAGTAGCCGTGGGAAAAGTTTTGTTGGGGAAATAATGAAGTGAAAAAAAAAATCAACAATGATTACACTAATGAACAGTTATATAAAATCCATTCATTAAAAAGCAGGAAATGAAAAGGATTATCACTCTGCAAGAATTTTACACATGGGAAAGGTAATACAGCGGATAGTGGATATTAGATCACAAACAATGCTCTAGTTCAGAGGGAAATCAAAGAAATAAAATTTTCCTCCTAAAGATGTGCCTACAGCAGAACGAATATTGACTTGGGGCTTAATAAAAGAGGTTTTACTAGTGCCTTTTCTTCCCTAAAAAACTGCCCAAAAAATAAGGGCTGACAGTTTTCCTACCCAGCCATTAATGTGAAAAATTTCCAGATGTTCTGTACATATTGCCAAAAGTAGAAGGGAAGGTCTAAGTGGGAGTCCAAGCCAGTGCTAAGCAGCAATGAAGACAATAATAAAAAATTTTATTTGAACCATTTAAAGAAGTCGAGCTACAGTCCCACAGTCCCAGGTTTATATTTATATACATAAATAAGTTTAATCAGGAAAATATCTTATTAAAAGAAAAAAAAAATGTGGAAGAAAGGTAAAAATTGAAAATTCCTTGGTTCACAAGTGTCTGATATTTTTTCACCCCATTTTTTTCTTCTTCTTCTGTAGAAAGCCATACTAATGGAAACCTAACCCAGAACTGAAAAAAATAATAAGGTTATTTGAATCCGCCATGAATTCAGTGTCTGACTGAAATCCAAACAAAAAAGAAAAAGAGAAGCTTGATCTATTTAGAAGGATTACTTCCAACCGCAGAACCTCTCTGTCAGGTACACATTCACCTCAGTAGTAGCCAAGCTCCATGTACATAACTTACTAATTTAATGCAACCACAGTACAAAAAATTGAAAATAGATGCATAAAGTTGAAATTGAATTTTTGTTTGCCCATATTTTCCTGGGTTTGCAATATAGTTACCCATTACTGGAGACCAACCAGACGTTCCTGTGGTCGCAGGTTCACCATTGCTTCCATGCTTTCAGTCAGTAATTACAGCAAATCCCTATAAACTTTCAAATCATCATTATTACATTTATGAAAAGTATTTGAAAGCAAAAATATGTCAACAGCACCGTTGTGCTGAGATTACTTTTCTAAACCAGCTTTGAAGTTGGTTCCTGTCTGAAGCCCTGTGTCCAATTTAGTTAGATCATTAAAAAGCAAATTATCTTGACGTTTTACTGTAATAGCCTAACTTTGCTTTGGCCAAACATGAAACACTGAACTTCCAGGGTATGAACTTCCCCCACCAGTGTATGTTTTGGGAACACTGGGCTGAAGAATGAAAGAAAGGGAAAGAAACTGTTGAATCAGTACCAGAGTAATAGTAAGCATTGAATGAATCAATGCTTTCTTAGATGCAAGGAGGGAAGAAAAATCTTGCCCTAATCAATATTCTAGCATTTGTAAGCCTATAAATTATTCATGGCTTAATCTGAGTCTCTTTCTTATTCAGACAATAAACTTAACAATCCTGTCTTCAGAATGCTCACGCTCTGTGAACTCAGTTGTGCAAAACCCTAAGCCATATAAGAGAATACATTTAGTTTAACAGAAGAAAACACTGTGCATGCAATTTTACTAAAATACTAGAGCTATTTTCATGCTAACTCCTCATAGCCTGGAAAACATTAATGTGTCTTCTCCCGTGGGTCCAATTAGAAATAACACAGAGGAGAGAGTCAAGGGTGATCCAACGAGTAAGAAATTGTGTCTCAAAGAGAATTTGAAGGAAGTAACATCCTTTGCCAAATGGAAAAAATTAGGATGGGCATTTGGCCAGGTGACATGTCAAGCATGAGAGATTATCACAATATGAGTTTGGGAGGCTGTGGGTGCCCCAGGGGAATGAGCTGGGTCTCTCCTTCCTGCTCATCTCCTAGTGGCCACAAGATATTTGGCCACTTGGATACCACCAAGGAAAAGAGGTAATCTTGTGTTCTTAGGGGAGACAGTGCAGCTTGCCCTTGCACAACATGCCTGGGGTTTTTTTTTTAACTTTGCAATCCACAGATTGGGAAGTATTTTAGAAACCCTGATCACTGGAAGAAGAATTGATGTATCAGGAAGGCTGAGGGAACAGAAAGTGGTTTTTTATCAGCACTGTTGGCAGAAGAAGGAAAACAATAAGATTATAGACTAAAGGTTTGTGGTTTGTATTATACATCTGAGACTTGGAGACAAAGTAGAGGCTGTTATCCATAAATTTGTTAGACCTCTCTTTCTAGAGAGCTAGATCATGCTTTTTTCTCTTGGGCTATTTGAGCTAAAGTTTTGAAACATGCTTCATATGGGTTTTTTTGTAGGGAGACATAAAAAGTATCCCATGTAGTAGGATCCATATTAATTTTACAAATAATCAAATACTTTCTGAATTAATTTTAATTAATGAAACTAATGAAAGGAATAATATTTCTAGGGTTTTTTGGTCAAAAATATATATGTACAAGGAAAGAGGATATCAAAGAGATCAAAATTTTGCAAAAGCTCTAGCTTCCCCTGGAAGCATGGTTTTCACCAAAGCAGCCTGAAAAAGTACAGTATGTTCTGTACTTTTAGAACAGATTTTTCAATTGAAATACATTATAACAGAAATAAAATAGAAATAATAGTGTATATTAGGAAACAACTGAAGAATAATATTTACCTGTTTGTAGACCAACACAGGAAGGTCTAGTGTACCAGATGAAATGCTAAATGTCAATATATAAAAACTACAAAAATACAGACATACATTTCATACAAGTGCTGAGCCCCCTCAAATCAAGGATATTGTATGAAATCCTGCTCTTACAATACATGGGCAAGTGGAGTCAGGAAATCTTCATAGGATGTGTTTCTTCAGAGAGGCAGTGAGACAGCACAGTGTTCTCAGACAAGAGGCAACAGGCTCTGTGCTTTCAGTGTGCTGCTCTGTGGGAAATGAAAAAACTGTGCTTTAAAATGAAGAAATAAAGGCCAAGGAATTATATCCCCTTAGCCAAGCTGCCAAAAATATTTATTCATCTAAAAATCTCAAGAGCATAAAACAATTCTTACTATGTTAATGTTTATACTGGGAACTTTCCATTAGTAAATATATGACAGGGAATAACCATATCCATCCATCTGCTTAGTGGCTGCCTCAGAAGCTGCTACATGTCAATTATTAATCCTCCTGGGGATAGAAAACCATTTTTCTTCTGGAGGCCTACTTTTGTGCTTATTTTTTTTCTTTTTTCCCTGCTATTTAAAATAATATTTTTTCCTACATATTTCTTACAAATATTGACTGATATATTTTCTTCTAAGCAATGTGTTCTCTTTTCACACAGCTTTACCATTTCCTAATAGAATTATCAGGATTAATAAACCAAATCTTTTTCAACTTATTCAAGTTCTTTTGAGACCCTTACTTAGGTGCCTTTGTTGCAAAGAGGCTGTTCCACCAATAGTTTTTGAGACATTTGAACAGCTGTGCTGTTTCTATTTTTATTGATGAGGCACTGATCTTTCTCATTTCTGGCATAGCAACAGACAGGAATGCAACAAAGCTATTTATAAAATAAAAATCAGAAGTGTCTAATTTTGATTTAAAAAAAAAAAGACAAAGCAGTGATAGGTGATCATGGTTGCTAGTAGTGTTACTTAAAAGCTAATCAAGCAAGTGATGTTCAACATCAAAGGGAAATTAACTTCAGTGAAGAGGGGTTATATATTGATGCTAGCCACATTGGGAAATTGTTGAAATTAGCTGGAATCAAGCAAGGTCAGTTCATTGTTTTGTTGCCTCATGATACTGCTTTTTACAGGATGGTTCCTGCCAGGACTGCCTTCATTACTAAAGTCACTGTCATAGCATGGGAGAGCAGGTACACAGCATCAAAGTAAATCTTTGCAATAAACACAGGTACTAATTAAACCTACTCATCAGAACTGTCTTGGAGAAAAAGCTAATTTAATTATGCCAATCACGGAATATGACTCATTATGAGCAACTAACTTTTGCAAAAAAATGCAGAAACAGACAAAAGTATAAGCTTTGGAAAGTACAGTTACAAAACAATTTGCTTAAGTTATTTCAGAAGAAATGAGGAAAATATCAATAATAAGGTTACAAATTTTCATTTCAGGTTAGCTGTTGAGTCTTTTTCATAGGTTAGATATGATATGAGAGGCAGCCTGTACAAAACCTTTGCCTATTCTGTGCGTCAGTGCATGACTCTTGGTGCAATTCCATTATCTACAAGTGCTCAGATAGCCAAGTGGAGGAGAATCCTGCCGTGCTGGGCAGTGCCAGGCAAAGGCACCTGCAGCTGGAGGCAGTCTCTGTCTCAGAGGCACCCTGCTCTCAATAGATCCTGGCTTGCCAACAACACAAAACAGACCTGAGGGGCCTGGGAGCACCCACAAGGAGTTCCTGTTCCCACCCTGCCCCAGCCCAGGGGATCCTGGCTGCAGCTGAGTCTCTGTTTTAGAACACAGAGTGGAAATATCCTTGCTGAATCCTAAACACAGAGAAACTAATGAACTTGCAAAGGTTGAAGTGTTAACTTTATGCTGTGGTTTAAAAATTCTTCATGTGTAACATACATCATTAAAGAAATGTATAAATGGCAGTCTGTTGCTGCTTTCTTATTTAAAGGCAATCAGCACAATTTATTTAAGCGGACAGAATAGATATATTTTATAGACATATTTCTTTCAGTAGAATGTGGCATTTTTAATTCTATTATAGTGTGCTTTTGTCCTTTCCAGATGCTAGATTTCTGCTGAAGAAAGGGAAAACTAGGCATATGTCTTGGCTTATCAAAAATCACAATTATTTCAAATTTATTTGAATATTAACAAATTCTTGTTTTTAGGGAAACTATAAATTTGAAGTACCAGAAAATTCCACAAAATGGAACATGTTATGTAACCATTGTGTTATATCATATTTCCAATGGTTTAAATATTCTCACAAAACTTATGCAACTGCTGGTCTGCATTTCTTTCAGGTTCAAAACCCACAGAACCTCTGAATAGAATCCAGGTAAAACCACAAGGCTTCACCTTCTTCCATGTCAAAAACAAAGAAAGAAAATGCAAGTGCATGGCAGTTTCAAAGCACAATCACAAATCAGTTCCTTTGTTATCAATTTCCATTGAAAGATGACCAAGGGTTGAGAATCTCTCCAGATACAATGTACATGTAGAGTCTCAAATGGAAATCAAAGCCTTAGAGATTTTGCCAAGCTTTGGAGTGGCTGCATGCATATTGCTTTGGTGGCTGCTTGGATCTGACAGCTTCCTGAATCAAAGGAACCCCTGCCTCCCACCCTGCTCCCACTGTTTTCTCTGGAGGTAGGGAAATGCTGTGTTTCTGCTTTTGCTCCTGCTTTTCTTTTTAATTTTTCATTTCAGTGAGCAGGCACAGTAAAACAGGGATCCTAATGCTGATTAAAATTTTTCCCAAATTATGAAGTTTTGGATCTATCTTTGTCCTTCCAGATGCTCTGATACATCAGCTAAGTGTTTGCTTAAAAGTAAATGCCCAGGAACACGTCATGCTCTGAGTGCTTGTGCTGAAAGCAGCTCACTGCCTCGTGCACAGTGCCTGCAGCTCCTCATCTCTCATGAGGAAAACCAAGATAATAGTGTTTGTGAACCTGTTCAAACACCTTTATGCCTTTATTACAATTTGTGTGTTTATTAAAAGATAATTCCATTTTATGACTTATAACTTCAAAGCTATTTTATAGTTCTCCATTTGAAAGATTTACCAAGCAGAAAAACCTGAGGAAATAACTGGGAAAGCTTTATGCAGCCTGGTGTCTGAAAACCTTGGAATTTTTCACAATGAAAAGCTGGTTTTCAGCCTATAGCTTTTCAAGAGTCTGTCTGTCTACCTGGTGGAAAGCTGCAGAATGGTGCTTTCATTATATAACACCAAAAAACCATTTAAGTTTAAAGTAAATTGATTTCCTGGCTCTCTTCTGCTGTATCTATCTAAAAGTTATTCAGAGAAGTATTTGATAGGCACCTTTTGATGCTCATCTTTGACTCTAGTGTATTCCAATTCCATTTATAGAAATTAAATAATCAGAACACTGTCATGTCCTGCTAAGAGTAGAGCTTTTATTTGCCATTGCAAAGACAAAATGACAAATTTGCAAAATAAAAACCATTGCGAAAAGTTTTATGTTGCATAACATGTTTTGTCTCCAGATAGTGAAAGTTGTTTATAAACAATTTAGGAGGAAGTGGTGTGATGAAGAAAAGCAAGGGCTGTGGATATGAAGTGGAATTTACATCCCTGCTTACCATTAACATCACAGGGGAAGTGCTCTGATTGTTCATTCCCAGGTCCAGCACTTATGATCTATCATCCCAGATAGGATATAAAATTGTGGAGTGCTAAACTTGGGACAGAATTAGCTGTTTCCTAATATATCCCCTGCTGTGTTGGCATTTGGATCCTGTATTGTGCTGCAGAATAGATCAAAGTGCTTCAACATGCAGCAAGGTAAAGCAGGTCAGGAACTGTGGCTGGAGCATACAGACATATCCAAGCTTCCACTTCTGACAAGTTAAGGTGTACAGTAACATCTGACTTAGTCACCAGCTGAGGAAGCTTTTTTTTTCTTTTGTTTCTTTTCTTTATTTTGTGGATTTTTTAAGTCTATGGAATAAATTTTGAGTTTGTGTTTTGAGCCCTGGAAAATTATACTTAATCAATATAGTTCTGAACACACGTTTAAATTACGAACTTTGTCTTCATGTGAACTAATGTCGCTCCAGAAAATAGCATTTTTCTCCTCTGCTGCTTTCTATTATTGATGTCTTTCAACCAGCTTAACCTAGCTGTGGATAAATATTAGTTAATGACAGCAGATTAATTGCTATCACACACATGTAGGTGCAATAGAAGCATGCAATAACCAGAAGAAAAATATCCTTTCTCTGTGACTCCCACCTAAAATCCTGTTTCTTCTACTGTCAACAGTACCCTCTCCTTGAAGCTCCTGAACTGCTGCTGCTCAGAGTGAGATATTCCAACAAATCATTTCCATTACTCATTTCTCCAAAGTAATCACCATGTTGTCAGGAACTGAAGCAGTCTAATTATTTATTGTGATACATCAACAGTATTGCACAATGTAAGAAAGTCAGGAGAAGGGGCCAGCATTAAATCACCCCTTCCTGTGGAAGTGAGGTTCCTGTTTCTGTAGCTTGTCTATTGGAGAATCTCAGAGCAGAAATATCCCCCAATCTGCTTCTGCCTTTCAGTAGAAAGACCATTCAGCATGAATTTGTGTCTGTGGATCATGTATAAATTATTTCATATTTACTGTTTAATAGAGATCCTGCCCCAAACAAATGAATGTTGCAGCAAGAAGGGATTTTTTTTTATTTCCCATCTATTCTTCTAGAAAGTGTGAGGCCAGAGGTGTTCTTGCCCTCATAATGTTTCTTCTAAGTCAACTCTTCTCAGAGTGACAGCTCTACAGTTCAGTTTCTGCTGCTGTGAATGCACTTTATTTCATCTGTGGAAAATTCTAGGCATTTACATGAGGAGCTACCTGACCTGACTTTCAATCCCATGCAAGTAGCTATTGAACATTAAATCAAGAGGCTGAGACTCCCCAGAATTCTCAGACCTGGTAAGATTTACCAGCATTTCTGTTCACCATCACAGGATGGCCATGCCATCTAAACATAAGGAATGAAAAGAAAAATTCTGTAAGAGGAACAGTCTCAGGAGCCTCGCTTGCCTGATGTTTTCATGTTGTGACTCCATAAAGCAGTGAGAAGAATAAAAGATCAGGAACCAAGACAAGACACTTTGACCAGGCTTGAAAAAAGCTCCTTCTCCAAACTTCTTTCTTCTGAAAGCAAGCTCCTAGACCACAGTGTTTCTTCCCCTCTCTGCAGCTGCCTTCAGCATGATGTGCCCTGTCACACTGTGGCTCTTCCCTTCCAGCACGATTTCAAGGGGGGTCACAGCCCAGAGGATGTGCAGGTGGACGGTGAGTCACATTTTTACAGCACCTGGAGATATTTGGTGGCTCAACCACCACCTCTGCTTTTAACGCAAGGGCTGCTTCACAAAAATTTCCAGCAGACAAAGTTCTCAGCAGAGAGCAACCAGCCAGCACTGACACCTGGCCACAGCACTGTGGCTGCCCAGGACTGGCACCCTGGGACCAACAGACCATGCTGGACAGAGCTGGCCTGCCCCATTCCACACAGAGCACCCCACAGCATTCCTTCTAAGAGCAGGTGTTTGTGCATGCTATGGAAAAACATTGCAAGAGAACGCCTGAAAAGCTGCTTTTCTGTGCAATGCTGCTGTCTTTCAGCAGGACATTTTAGTCTTTCAAAACCTTTCCCCTTGGAGTGCAGGGGAGGAATTTCAAATACTGTTGTTTGAGGAGAAGGGCATGGGAGAGTGCATAGCCCCAATAAGACACTCTCACTCCTGCTCACAGTGGGCAATGTTTCCCTTTCTACGTCAGGACGACCAATGAACAGAAAGATGTTCCCCTGGTATGTGACAGAAGGGCAGCACCCCATTTCTGTCCATCTGCAACTCTCCTCCAGGTTTCCCAACAGCACAGGACAAGACTAGGCTCAAGAGCCCCCCAGATCCATCTAGTATAGAAATTAAATTGATTTTCCTTTGCGGGCAGAAACTCAGACTGTTTGCATATAGCCTCCAGTGAATTATTCTTTATTAATTCTGTCTTGAAAAGTTTGAAGTTCTCTGTAATGGTGTTGTTGAAAACTGACCTCTCCCATTTAGCCAATTTCTCTGACAAGTTCATTAAACTGATGCCAAAGCAGTAAAGCCTAACATATGATCTTCATGCAACACTCTGGAGAAAGAAGAGCACAGCCTTATTGGACAGGGTGACTACTAGAGAAATTCAAGTAATGAAAGCTATTAAATTAAATGTACTTCTGGCTTGGAAGGAAAAGATTTAGGAGTGAAGGAAAGTCAGGAGAGGGAAACATTACTGAATATAATTAAGCAGAAAAATAAAATACTGATGGCTGTGCCTATACTGTTTGTTTACCTTACCAACTAAAAACCAAAGAATGCTAACAATGGAAGTAAATATAATAACAACTATACTGAGAACTATCTCAGCTTCAAATATAAGGAGGAAAAAATGAGAGCAATTTCAAACTGCTTAAGGGAGATCAGCACAACTACAATTTCTTTTAAAATGTGTTACTGATGATGACAACAAGAGAGAAACCTAAACGAGTCCATTCACAGATCAATGCACAGAGCTGCAGGAATTCATGTTTATGGAGAGCAGCAAGGGCTGTTTCTTATTTACTGGTGTTTATTCTCAGATTTCCTAGCAGTATTGCCTTCCTACAGCTAACAGAATAGTTGGAGACTGGTGTCAGTGTGATGGTCATGCCCTGAATTCTGGGGTGAGCTGAGCACTGAACCTCTCTGGCTGCCTTCCCAGCTTCAATGGCTCCACCCAAAGCACGGCCTGACATGGGATGGTGGGATGGGATGGTGGTTATCCCTCAGATGGTTCTGGTAGCTGTGTGCAGAATGCCATGGAAAGTGACATCAAAGTCTTCTTGTGAGTTGGCAGGGAGACTGGGGTAGCTATTAGCTACGGGTCTTAGTGCTACTGGTAGGAGCCCTAGAAAACACAGAATAATTTCAGAACCACATGTGTAGGTGGTGAATGAAAATTAGCTGGCAAAACTAAAGCTGCCTCACAGGTGACAAACAAACAAGTGTGGAAGGATCCTATGCAAGATGGTGTCCCACAACAAGAAATGAATGGGATCACATCAGAAATGTTCTGTCATTGGCAAAAGCTAGTGCCTGCAAATAAAAATTCTTCCCACTCTATGCCGTGTGCCACCCCACAGTGAGGGTCTACCTGGAAAATGCCAAGATGGGAGAAATGGACCAGGAAGAATTTTGTTTGGCAATGGATCAAGAAATAAAAGGAAACCTCTGACATCTGCAAAAATGCTTTGATTGGCTGTGTCTAATTATACACTCCTAGACAGGAAAATCCTTTTGAATTAGAAGTAACAATTCTAGATGATATAGTCTTGTGGGGATCATGGCAAACAACTGAAAAGGTTTAAAAAAATCTGTAGAATTTTAGTCCAAGGCATTACAATGCTTCATTATACATTATATTCTGATGGATAAACAAATTAAAAGCTTGGGTGCTGCAAGAAACTGAAAGAACCAGAGGCCAAAATAATGTGACTGTACATCCCCAGTACAAAATAGAGTGAGGACTGAAATTCTTCCATATGGCCCTTCTTCCAAAATAATAGCCCCAGGGAAAATGGAATGGTTTGCATTGATTTTGTGGTGGGACTGCCACAGCTGCGTGCCAAGGAAAGTTACAGCGTCGATTACTGAAGAAACACCTCTGTCTTCAGCATCATAAACCCTTTCCTGAATTGGAAGGCATGCAGAGCTTCAGCCTGACTCCATCAGTCTGGCTGCTGGATCAGCTGGCATGGAGGATGGTAACCAACATCCCCAGGACTGAACACATGGAATAACAACCTAACAGTAGTGCGTGGTTAATTCAAAAGTTTAGTTCACTGGTAAGAAGGGTGGGACACAACTCAGACCATTGTTTGGATGTTTATTCTTTTTTTCCACATGCTTCATTAAATGGTCCTTGAGTGAGGCATGGAATGTTGGGAGAAATGGGTTAAATATAGAAGAGAGAAAACAAAGTTTATAAGTCACTCCAGTGGCCTTGAAGCTGGGAATAACTCTTGATAAGCCTGTGTGGACAGCAGCCCAGTGATTCTCCAGCACAGACCAAGTTTAACAGCGCCTGTGTCTCTGCTTTTGTACTTCTGCCTCGGTGTTACATCAGGAATTCCCTGCTTAGCAAGGTAATTGAAATAAATTTACTCTTTGTGTTCTATCCATGAGCTTGTGCTGTCCCAGATGCCTGCCTGTGCCAGTGCACACAATCCTTATCTTTTATGTTTTCAAGATGGCATGAAATTGCTTGCTGTGATTTTTCCATGTCTACTCTCCATCATCTCTTGGTGCAATCAAACCTACCCAATAACCAAGTTACAGCATTCTAAGGTGGAGTAGAAAGCAAGTAATTAATGTTAAACCACTGTCTACAACATGAGATCATCCACATCTTTAATTTTAGTGGATTTATTTTTTTATTTAAAACATGCACTCTGACAAGTGAAACAATTTGCTCAATATCCTTTATAATGCATAAGGTTACGCAGCAATTTCTTTCCTGCCATGTTCCAACCCCTTGTAACACAAGAAAGTAGAAATATATTTGCAGATGCATCCTCAAAGTGGACAGTTCAAACAAGGGAGGCACTTGTTTGAACCGTTTGCACTTCACATATATTTCAGAAGAGGCACTGAAATGTATGTGAAGACAGAACAGGTTCCTCACTATAAGTTCAACTCAGCATATGCCAACCATCCCCACTCCAGTTCTGCCAGTTGTGCTTTGCTAGACTGAACACTGAAGTAATTTGCTGTTTGGATCCCCCTGAAGTCAACCTGAATTCCTCCCTTGACTTCATGAGACTCATCATCATACATGATGAAGTCACAGGATCATACAGCATGGCAGGGATTTCACCTGCCATGATTTCACCTACAATTCTACAGATTTCTCCCACAATAAAAAAAGGCCTTCTGACAGTAAATTATGATATGGCGTGAGGAAGAGTCACAGAGCACTCAGTATATTCAGATGAAAAGAATACTAATGGCTCAGAAAAATGAAAGGTCAAAAATCTTTATTCAAATATGAACTGTCATTCCATTAGTTACTCTTAAAATTTTATATTTATTTAGCACATGCTTTTTATCTCATAGCTTTAATAAATCATAATGTTGTATTAGTGTTCCTGCAGTGGCATATGCATGTGCCGCTGTTGAAGTAATCTCAGCAAATAAATGCTCAAAGCAGCTTTCCAATACAGCTTCATGACTTATTCATGAGTCATGCTGTTTGCAAATGAGACCACAAATACACACCAAAGGAACTTTCTTCTGAATCACTACCAGTGGTGCCTAATAACTTAGACACAAAGCTGCCTATAAACATATGTTTTACATCATAATTGCTTTTGTACCAAACTATTTCTAGGTGAGTCAGATAATGAGCAATAGCAAAATACTTGCCCCAAGGTTTACATTTTGCTACTGTGTTTACACTGCTTTACACTTTTGCTCCTGGGGATATATTGGCCATGGGTTTGGTCAAAGGATCTGTTTCTTTCTTCAGAGTCAGACTGTAAATATGATGTTTTTATGGGAAAGATATTCTTCAAGTTTACATCCTTCTTCCAAATTCCCATCTAAATTATTTCATAATTAAGTTTGACCATGCTTGGGCTTATTTTATGTATAAAACATTTTTTTTTACATTTATCTGTCAAATACAGAAGTATAAATGTAGTGCAAAGCAATGCTAAAGATTTGCTGTCAACTGCTTCTGTATAAACGAAGGCATTTCTATTATGGTGACAACTGAGAATTTCTTCTTACAACAACTTTTTAGAAAGTCATCTTTCTTCAACCATATGTCCATAGATGCAGTCTTTCAGGCAGCATCTGTGTTTCAACTGCATTAAAAGATAAGCTTCATAAAGAAAGCAAAGACTAGATAAGGATTATTCTTAAAAAAAAACTAGTAATTTCTTACACATGAGATGGTAAAACTCCTCCTTTGTATAACTCACTTCTCAGCTTCCAGTTCTAGGTTGTAAATAACAGTGAGTGTTGATGTTCCAAACCCCCCCAGAAGGCAAGAGGAATGCAAGTTCTTGTTAATAGATCCCTTGGGGTGGATTAGAGTGAAATGACACTGAATGATCAGTGTTTATAAACACATATGTGTGTGTATATCTATATCTATATCGATATATCTATATATCTATATATCTATATATCTATATATTGACTTTCTTTAGAACAGTTTGGTTGCAATGGAAAGCAGGTATGTAGCCATTTTGATTATTATTACCTGTAGTAATACAGCAAAATAAAAGCATAAAAATAACACTTGAGAAAATGTATAAGGAATGGAAATAAAGAGAAAGAAAGGATAAGAGTAGAAAGTTCATAACTTGAACTCCTTGGGCTCATTAGACTTGGAGACATGGAAGCCATGGAAGTTCAGTTGGGCTTTAGCAACATAAGGAGAGATAAGCATCTTGTGAGGATTCTTGGCCATCTTGTCATAGAGGCACAAAAACACATGATTAAGAAAATTTGAGACACTAATTAATACATTTTTCAGAGATAGAAGGCCACACTTTGCTTAAATTCACCTCAGGACTAGCCATTGGCCCCTCAAGTGCCAAGATAACATCTTTATGCCTTATGCTTTTGGGGCAGCTAAGAGTAAATGCTTTTCCTGTTATTTTCATTGTGCTTGTTTACTTTGAGCAAATAATTGGAGATTCATTCAGTCAGAGGCTTGGACATAACTCTCTAACATTTTCCTTGCGCATTTCAAATCTGACTCAGTGCATATCCAGTCACTAGCAGAAAGTTAACCATCTCCAGCAGAAAAGATTGTCATTATCTCCTCTTAGTACAACAGTTCCTGGTGATTACAGAATTTTGCTCATTTCTAAGAAAATTGCATCCAGCTCCTTATTTTATATAAAACAAAATGGAGCTATAAGCCAAGATTTTTCACCTCCTGAGTCATATAACCTCTGAGTCATAGTAAAAAGCACAATACCTGCATGAAGGCCTGGCCTCTGATACCTTTTGTGTGAATCTCAGCATAGCCTGAGAACATCTCTCTAACCTGACCACTGGAAGTGAGATAGATCTAAGGTGCTTGAACTAAGTAACTCAAATATACAGTTTTGATCTGTCTCCTTTTCAAAGCATACATCCAGTAACTGCTGCTGAAGGGAAACTGTCTGCTCTTGAAGAAAGTTAGTATGGAATGATCTCCCCAGCCCTCATCACCCAATAAATGTCATCTTCAGGGACAAGCTGGAATAAAGGATAATGATGAAAATGTTTGTTTAAAGTCCATGGGAAAGGAATTTAGTATTTGTGGATAATACAGCAGAAACAGATGTGAACCATCATAAACACACAACTTGGATTTTTTACATCTCATACTTGTTATTAAATGAAAACTAATCTTTTAGGCCGAGGCATGGAAAAAATCTCAGTTTGAATGATTTTAGCATAATTGAGTTATTGTTTTTCAACATTCTCAAGCATTTTCAGTGTTTACTTTCTGCTGTTCCTATTTTAATTAACTCTGTGTGTTCTTGTTCCCTCTTTAGTTGAGAGGTCAGTGCAATTTATTATTATGATTATTTATCCTTCCAACAAACTAAATCCATGCCTTATGTGAAACCTGCCACTCTAGGCTTATATACTGAGTGATTTGGGGTACAGAAGTGGTTCATTTTAAAGTACTATCATGGATAAAGTCATCCCAAAAAGGAATGTTTATTCATGTTTAGGAACAGGAAAGGAGGACACCTTCCCAGCATCACACGAATTTACTTAGATTGAAGGAACTCACTTCACCTCTGCCTCTGTGAAATATAATTTCCTCTGTCAACACTGTGACTGCTTTGGTGCTACAGATCAACGCTGGATAAGGTTTTATCTTCCACAAGAGCCTCAAAGAGTAACAACTCGGCAGCATGAATCCAGTTATACACAGAAATGTAGTGCAGTTGTAATAGAACATAAAAACCTAGTTTCTTGACTGGCATTTCAGTGTATGCCAAGTTAGAGATTAAATGTACATAAACTATTTCTTTTGGTAAAGTCTGGGTTTTGCTGTCACAAAGTGGAACTCTGCTGAGTTGCTTTTACAGTTTATGGGCTGATTTTCTGCACAAATCCAGATGCATCTTTTAACAGAAATTTAATTAATTCAGTATGACAGAAACAAAGGGCAAATTTTTTTTTGCAATTAAATTAACAGGAGAAAATATTCAGAATATAAATATTCATAACATAGATATTTTAAATGACATTTTAAATAACAGGCTTTTGGATTTTGATATCATTACAGGGCTATCTTTAGAAATAGAGAGCAAGGTGGTGCTGCACAGAGCTGCCCTGGCAACACAGCACATGGCTGATTCCTGTCAGCAGCTGAACACCTTTCAGTGCATAAAGTGGGATTGCTAGTCAGGGAAATGGAGACTAAACAGGAATGTGATTGAAAAAGACACAAAATATGAGATATTTTTTTCTCATTCTACTCTTTCTAAATGAGTAATAAAAAGTGTACATAGCAAAAATTAGTAACCTAAAGCGGGAAAATGAGAGAGAACAATTGCCTATTTTGTTCCTAAGCTTTTTCTTCCTTGGTAAAGCATTTGTTGCACAATCCCTGCAACACAACCTTCTGGGGTATCAGTCCAATCTACTCAAGGAAGAATTATATTATATCTGATGGTATAAAACACTTCTGCAAGGAAATACATGCATTCCAAATAAACAGCTAGTCCTGTGCAGTGGAGAGGATCATGTTTTCCTGGGTTTGCATAAAATCTGCTTTTTTCCTTATTATTGTGCAAATATCTATGGTTTTCTCAATCTATGACTGGTTCAAATATCAAATAGGAGCTACAGTGGCTCTTAAGGGCATGTCTTGTCTTTCACATCCAAATTAGACTGATGGAACTGCTGTCATTACTTGCAAGATGTATTGTTTTTCTGTCAATCAGAAACATCTCTTAGGTTCATTTGAATAGAAAATTCTATTAAAATAGGTCAGTGAAAATAAGACATTTTAAAAACAATTTACAGTCATGGGTGAAAAATAATCAAAATACTGAAACTCATGACAGAAGTTATCTATTGAAGGCTATGCAAGAAAAGTCACACAAATTGTCATCAATCACCTAACTTTTCCTTTTCCTCTACAATTAAAATACATTCAGTTTAAACCTTTCCCTCCTTCAGAGTGTATAAAGTAAGATGAGGTAAAGATCAATATCCCAAAAGTCTCAGTGATGGAAAAATGTTTTTGTAACTCTGGGATTTACATCACCAAAGAAGGAATATAAGTGTGTCTGCTGATGTTGAATGAGGCTAACGATGAAAATGGCCTCCAGCAACTTACAGAGCAAGAGGAAAGCCACCAAACTCTAGCCCTAATGCCAGAGTTTGAGTGCATGGTGACTGAAAGGTGCAAGAATCTTGTTCATGCACTCATAAGCAGCTGGTGGTGAGGGGCAGGCTTGGCTCAATACATAGGCTATATTTAAATTTATTCAGATGTACCTGTGTTAGCTTTAGGAGGTAAATGTAATTTTAATTTGAAAGATGCCTCACATAACTTGTAACTTGGCTCTTTCCTGTATACTACATCAAAGAAGATCTTTTTAGAAACAGGAAATACATAGTTGATGGTGGCTCCATGAGCAGTTACATTATTATTGAATAATTTTATTAAGTGTCAGGAACATTAGCCGTTGCAAAAAGTAAGGATTGGTCACATCTAATTCATCACCTCAAAAACAATCAAGGAAATTATGTTAGCAATTAAAAATTAAAGCTGTCTACAGATAAAATTAAAAGCTAAAATTAATGAGTGGGGACTGGACCCTCAGGTGATTTTTTTTCAATATTCTCTCCCTGCAGTAAGTAAGACTTCACTAATGGTCCTCACCAGAGAATAAAGGCTGTGAAACACACTGTTTTCCAGGTCTATTATGTAGATAAGCTATCATTTGCTTTTGTTACCCACATCTAATTTTAATAACCCCAGCTAGGTTGAAAGGCATCACAGCCACTGACAGAAGATAATGCATGTAAATAAGCACACACGTTTATGGTCTCTGGCATGGTCATTGATTTGCTAGGTGATCATGGGCAGAGTAACCTTATCTTCCTCTGTATGGATTTTTTCAGCTGTCTTGTGAATAATAAAATAGTTGGGAGCTCTGAATGAAATATTACTCTATGCATTTTATTACCTACTGTAGGCAGCAGGTCAGTCGAACACTACAGGGCATTTAAATGCAAGAGAAGTTCTGATGTTTTGTTGGCTCCTCTAAATGAAGAAGGGATCCCGGCAGTATCTGCATATGGGCTTGGGATTTTCTCCCAGGCCTGCTCCAACAGATGTCCAGAACCACTTCTTCAGCTCCCTTGTGTAGCCCTGGGTTCTGGATGCAAGTTATTACATCCTCAGTTGTCTGCCAAGCATGGAGTCTTTCATAGCTGATTCTTCAGGGGTTTGATAGGACTACTGGGTACCAGTTTTGTAGCACAATAAAATTATTTCCCATCACACACAACTCAGAGTAAAAGAGCATAACTTTCTTTGCAGTGAAATTCAGTGAAACATCTGAGTCAGTCACCTCAAACCTCAAGCCAGCATGATTCATTTCAGTGCTTGTGTTTATCTGCTGAAATCCACTGAAATCCAGGAGTAGTTTAATATTAGGTCCAAATTTCTGTAGCTGCAACCCCACTGTCTCTGCCCTCAAGCTGAGTTTTAAGTTTAGTTTACAGATAGCCAGTTCTGGGGACACATGAGTCAAGCATACTCACAGCTTGAGACCTCCAGAAATTCAGTTCCAAACACCTTCTTCTATGCAAACAACATCAAACAGTGACTGAACAAGGGGTATCTGTAGTATGAGGCACAGAGAACATTGCCAGTCTCAGAGGGAGAGGATGTCAGCTGGAGACGTGGATGTGATGAAGGGAAATATGCAAATGTACTAGAGATTTTAGGTCCATGTGGAAGAAGACTCTCGTGGCTAGCTGTATCTCTAGGGCTGCAGTGTCACTTGCAGCTGCTCTGGAAAGCATCAGTTCAGCAACCTAATTAGTTTTACCCTGATGTATGATAAGGGAACAGCAGACAAATTTTGCCTTGCTTTTTTTTTCCAGGGCAGAAAGCTGTGCATCCTGCTGCCCCTTGCTTTTGAAAAGAAAAAAAAAAACAAACCAACCAAACAATTGGAGGATGAAGCTGATTTAATGCACTGACCTGACTGGGACAGTGGGGCAGCTTTCAGAAAGCAGTAGGTACATGTGGCAACTGTGTTGGCCTGGCGTGCAGGCAAGGAGCCACAGCTGCGTTAATCACTGCAGGTGTTTATGGGGGCAGGAGGGAGGGCTCCTGCTTTAACCAAAACTCCCATTCTCAAGGAATTTCCAATCCTGTGTGAGACTGGACCAGTTACTTCATTGACTTTGATCAAGAGATTATTTTAAAAAAACTATGAGACAGACCAAGCAACAATGCTGGTCTTAATGCTGGCTTTCTGATGTTGTGAGGGGAATGCCTGTTGCCTCTTCTCGTTCTTGAGGACGACAGAACATCCTGTCTTGGTGGATGATGTCCAAGTCCTCTTGGCTTGCCAAGACACCCACAGCAGACAATTCCCAGCAGACTGGGCTGCCAGGGTGCTGGGGCACAGGGGTTGAACAGAGCCTGCTGGGACGCAGATGGAGAAGAAGGCAGATGCAGTAGGTCTGGATGTCCTTTTAGTTGTAAGAGGTATATCAAAAGACAGATATCTGGGAGTGGTGTGCTCCTGAATCCACTGTGAATAGCTCATGATTAAACTTTCTCAGCAATCTTACAGCATCGTGGTTTTCCCTGTAATTTATTCAGAGCCTGTAAAGAACTCGAGGCTTAATCAGAGCTGTGCAGTGCCCCTTCTCTCTTGATTGACACCGGAGTCAAAGCAACAACTCTTCTGTCTCCAGCAAAAAATGAGCTTTCATTTTTGAGTGAAAAAAAGAGAGAACTCTCATTCTCCTCTCTGAAGCCCATTCCAGGAGTATAGAAGGAATATATTCTGTTCATGATTCTGTAAGCTTTCTTTTTGGACAGACTAAGTGTCGCCTCACAGGTGGTTGGGGGCACTCAGTAGCACCCAGAACACACAAGGAACAGAGCCTTGTTCTGGGTTTTTGTGTGCATCTTCCTAGAAAACAGCTTTGCATCCTTAAAATCCTTTTCTCTTTTATTTTCAAATCTTTGTTTTGCCAGAAAAATGGCACCTAAACCATAAACATGTTCAGGTTTTGGAGTTATTATACAGTGAAATGTCAATCTGTAGAGTTTCAAAACACTATATGAAGGATTAAAAACAATAACATGAATTCAGATAGATTTCAAAACTAACACAATACTAGGAAAATAAGTAAGAAATTCTGAGGAGTTCAGCATCAAAATCTAGTTGATGGCCAGAAAGTGTAATACTTGTAAATATTAAGTTAGAAAGGTACTTTTTCCACTTCTGCGGGATTTTTCTGATATCAAAGTTAAATGAGTGGCTAAGCTGAAGTACCCAGAGATATTTGAGATTCCCTTGAGTTCCTAAGACATCTGCAAGGAGCTGGCAGGTATGACACAAACATATGGGAGACCTGTGCCCTCCTACAGTGGCAGCTGTATAGCAGGTAGGATACCCTAGGAATTTAAAGTGGCATTGGATGCCTGCTTGGGAAGTTCTGTCCTTTTCTTTAAATCCTGCATTTTTCCATCAATTCATTTCCCATTAGCTGTGAATCAGAGGTGTTAGAAGGGAGAGTAATTAGCTGAGAGTTATTGTTTGTCCTTCAGAAGTAGGAGATAGCTCAAGCTCAGGTTCATTGTCTGTGGAAGTCTGACAGACACCTAATTTAATTCAGCCTTTGAAAAGTGACACCAAATGTTATCAACAAAGATGAAATGTTACATAGCTGGCTATGCTAAAGCTGTGAAATCTTGTTACTTGGGTGTATGCACTGGGTGTGCATATTACACATAGGATGACCTACAGCTTTTTGAGGAGAGAGGGCAAATAAATTCAATTTCTCACTGGACTGGACTGTTTGTGGGCTAGATCTCAAGGCTGATTTGCCACAGGGGATTTTGCCAAGAAGACCGAGAGGTTAGGCTGTACCAACAAAACTGCTCAAATGAACTTGATGTAAAAGTTATATAAATGGTATTTAGCCAAGTAAAGTGTAGTTGGGGTAACTCACAGTTAATAGTGTTTGCAAAGTAAACAAAGGAGGAGTATAGAACAACATGCTTGAGGGGTTGATTCTTTGGTTTTATTTTCTTTGGACTTCTGTTCTTTAGCAGCTATTCATTAGAAAATAATATCCATCTGTTTAATACTTTTTGCTTGTTAGTGTTCCTTTGACTATATGGATATTAATTTTATGCTTCATTTTTTGTGGGGTTTCTTCTGTCCCAGTTGTACAAAGTCACAGTAATAGTTTTCAGGTAGGTGTCCAGATATGCAAAATTAATAGCTGCAATTTCCCCTGGTTCAATACCCCTATTATATTTCCTATTTAAAAGGAACTTCAATTTGGTAGAACAGAACACTAATTTAAAAACTGGTTTATGTTCAAATATAGGAGAGAGCTCTTCTAACTAATTTAAGCTTGCAATCTATTTAGTTCACTGATATTTTCTAGTCATGATACAAGCACAGAATCAGAATGGTTTGAGTTGGAAGGAGCCTTAGAGGTCATATGGTTGTGATTTGCCTCCTCCTGACATGGGAAGGGATGCCTCACTACATCAGGTTGCTCAACGCCCCATCTAACCAGGCCTGGAACACTCCCAGGGATGGAGTATCCACAGCTTCTCTGGACAACCTGTTCCAGTTCTCAACACTCTGACAGTAAGAAATTTCTTCCCATTTCCTAACCTAAACCTGCCCTCTTTCAGTAGAAAGCCATTCCCCCCTGTCCTGTCACTATGTGCCCTTGTAAAATGCCCCTTCTACCACTGTCTAATAGGTCCCCTTTAGGTTTTGGAAGGTTTCTATAATTTCTGTGGGCTGCCTACTCTTCTCCAGGCTGAACAACTCAGCTTTCTGAGTCTGTCTGCATAGAAGAGATGCTCCAGCTCTCTGGCCATCTTTGTGGCCCTCCTCTGGACTTGATCCAACAGGTCCAAGTTCTTCTTATGCTGGGTGCCCCAGAGCTGGATGCACTATTCGAGGTGGAGTCTCCTGAGAGAAGAGAGGAAGAATCACCTTTCTTGGCTGCCCGCTCACTCTTCTGATTCAGCCCAGGACATGATTGGCTTTCTGGTCTGCAAGAGCAAATTGCCAGGTCATGTCAAGCTTCTCCTCCACCAACACTCCAATTCTTACTCCTTAGGGCTATTTTCACTCTCTGACCACCTTGGAATTTCCCTGAACCTGGTACAGGACTTTATACCTGGCCTTGTTGAGCTTCACAGGGTTCACATGGGGCCACCTCTCAAGCCTGTCCAGGTCCCTCTGGGTGGCATGCCCTTCATCCAGTGTGCCAGCTGTGCCACATGGCTGGGTGTTGTCAGCAGGCTTGCTGAGGCTGCACTTGATCCCTCTGTCCATGTCACCAACAAGGATGCTGAGCTGCCCTGGTGCCAAGCTCTGAGAAATGCCACTCCTCACCCATCTCCACTTGGACATTGAGCTGTTGACCACAACTCTTTGAGCGTGACCATCCAGCCAATCCCTTATCAACCACAGGGTCCAACCACCAAAATATGTCTCATATTATTTATATAACTATTGGATTGTTGAATAAGATTCTGACCTAGAGGCTGTGAAAGTCAGTAAAGTCTCTCACATTGCTTCAGAAGGCAGTAAAACATATTGTAATTTACTCAGCACCTAGCACGGCTAACGCATATTACCTGATCTATTGGATATGGCAGAATTTTGGCAGTGATGATGTAGGAATGTATCTGCTTTCCTCTCACTTATGAGCTGACTCCATCATGTATCAGAGTTTAAAACTGACCACATAAAATGAGCTTCAGCAACTGTTTTTCAAAGGTATAAAGACATTTCATAATAACCTTAAAGACCACTTGAATTAAGAAGATTTAAAGATAAATTTCTAGGTATTATCAGTTTGCTTGTGATACACCTGCAATAATGAAGTACAGTGACTCTAAGAAAAACTTCTCTAGGACTCTTAACCTCTTCCAGGTTTCTCAATCTTTTTTCAAACACTGCTACAACAATCACACAAATTCTGAATCTGTAGATTTACTAAGTTTTTATTTTGAAAGAGAACCAGCTTCATTGCATTACTCTTCTGAGCTGTTTATCAAAATCCAAGCCAGAGCAAACCTTTCACTATAGCAATTTCACTTATTCTTGCAAACTCACACTCTCCTGCTACAATTTTAAATGAAGCGTGAGGGATGCTGAGGTTATTGTGTCGCTTTCACTGAAACAGCTGCTAGCAGAACAGGTTGTAGCTCTTTGAATCATTTTATCTGCAGCACTAATAGCATTAGCTACAGCCAAACAGGTCACAAGTCATCACCTTCTGTGATTTCTCTAGAGCCACTAGATGGTAATGATAGTCACGACAAGTGAGTTACCAAAGTGAGACAGTATCTTCAAAGCCATCTCAATTCTGTCAGGGATGAGGACAATTTTTTAAGCTTCATAAGTTACAATTCAATTTTTCCAAGTACAAAATGGACTAAGTCTTCCATTACTGAGAATAGAACCTGACAGTGTGTTCTACAAAACAGCTGATGACTTCCAGCCTAAGTGATAGAAGAATTAAGTTTTAGGGATATTCATATCTTATATAAAAAGTCTGAGACTCTCTTGGAGCTATAGATAATAAAATTGCTACTACAGACAATTTTCAAAATAGCTTCATTTAAAGCACTAACTGCATTCTCTATGACAGTCACATGAAACACAGACTAGGCACAATAAGAAAAATTAATGGCATGCCATGAGTAATATTGGTCTCCACATACATAACTCAATCATTTTCAAAATAGTTCCTTCTTTCATATATTGATTTTGGACATGTGTTTAATAGCCATCAGTTTTCAATACATGCCAGTATTTAACATTTTTATTTCCCAAGGATTTTAAATATCTATGCTGGTATGTTCCCTCAGAGAACATTTTATGAACAAATGGAGTAAAAATAACGCTAAAGAATGCTAACAAATTATCTGCTGTCTCTGAAGATTAGCTCCTCTGAGTTCATTGTGCACGTTTTCCACAGTGCTCCTCTGGACCCTGACTTCTCCTGTAATATTATGTGAGTTGCCAGTTCTTTTATGGGCAGAAATTCAAGCAAGGATACAAGAGAGAATAAAAGCGGGGCGGGAGGGGGAGGTTGTGGATGTTTGAACTAATACCAGCTAGCCAGTAATTTGTTTCCATGTCTTTCATCAGCCTTTTTCTTGAGGGACCTTCAGTGACACCATGCTAAGGCTCAGGTCTCTTTCTACTAAAACATTTACCTGTAGCATGGATTAAGCTCAGGTTGCTTTTGTTTCGTTTAACTCCGAACATGAGTGGGCAAGGCCAACTTCTCTATAAACTAGTTAGGACCTAAACTTTAAAACTTTAAGCTTTTAATGTTCTTTTTAACTGTTATTTTGTCTCATTGCTGTTTGAAGGGGAGGCAATGAATTCTATCTTTTACATAGTTAATGTGCAGTAAAGGAGCAAAATTTCCAGAGTTCATTCACAGCTAATGCCAGAGAAAGCACAAGGAGAAATTCGTCTATTAAGATGTAATACTGAGAGAATAAAATATCATTATAGATTATAATATTAAAATAATATATTGTTATCAAACATGCTATCCAAGTTAAGTATCTCATAACTTTACTCCTGCTGAAACTGTACCCATTCTAATCACAGCAGAAGAGCAGTCATCTGCAATTTGTCAGAGTGAAACAGTTTCACCAGGAAGCAAGTGTAGGAGGAATTTCAGGATGAAGAAGCTGCTGATGTATGCCACTGCTATATTTTGCCACAGGGTATATCTTACATAAAGGATTGGGAATACTATTTCTGGGTTCAACTCTCCATTGACCCAAAGACCACCATACCTTCCTGTCCTATTTTTAGACTAAACAAGTCAGCCAGGGAGACAGATATAGTTAATGCTGAGAGTTTTCCTGTTGTAGAATCCTGGAATGGTTTGAGTTGCAATGCACCTTAAAGATCATGTGGTTTCAAGCCCTCTGCAATGGTCAGGAATACCTTCTATGAGATCAGATACCTTCCAGGTTGCTCAGAGCCCCATCCAGCCCAGCTTTAAACATTCCTAGGGATGGGGCATTCACAACTTCTCTAAGCAGCCTGTTCCAGAGTCTCACCACTCTGACAGGAAAAAATTTCTTCCTAATATCTAACCTTGACCTACCTTCTTTCAGTTTAAAGCCATCCCCCCTTGTCCTATTCCTACATGGCCTTGTAAAACTCCCTCTCCAGCTTTCTTGTAGGGTCCCTTCAGGTGCCTCCTTCCTTGAATCACTTTATTCAAGCACCTTCATGTCAAACAAAAAGGTTCTGCCAGGACTATACAGCTTAAATGCTGATAATTTTTTATTACCAAACAAGAACAAAAGATAGCTGAGATTTCATGAGCTACTTTGCTAAGCATTAGTATGTTCACCACCTCCAAGGGGAGTTCCAGGGGGTTTCTGCTGCTCAGGCAGGTGCCAGTCAGGAGAATGGCTAGGTTCCACTTCCTCTGGAGTCAAATCCTTGTCATTGCTGAGCTGCCATCTTCAACCGCCTCTGTTTTGTCTCCTTCAGCATTTCATACTTCTCCAACCTACTGTTTTTCTCTCTTGAAGTCCTGAGACACTTAATATAGCTTCCATACCAACCTTACCTGTTTGAAATGTAACTTTTCTTATGGCTCTGCAGAGAGTTTCACAGCTTCCTTCTGTCTTAAGAATATCCTTAGATGTCCAAGCCAAGGTTACACAGCTGGGCTCCACTGGAGTGAGGGCCATAAATCCTTAGATCATTAGGGTGAGTATTGTGAAGGATCTTGCTCAGGGCAGGTTACACCCTACAGCACAGATACAATCAGACCTTTACCTTAATTTTTAGAAGGGTCAGGATTTCACCTGTGGAATAGAGAATTGCACCACCAGATCTTTGTTCTCACTCCTGACCAAGGGACCTTAATAGCAATAATAAGTATTGGCAATGAAAGACAAAATGCTTGAACATGTTTGCCTCTGAAAGAACAGAGTGGATATTTCTAATCTTGAATGGTGATACATTCTGAGAAATTTTGACTGCAAGTAATTTTTTTTTAATATCCAAATTCAATTTTAATATCCAATATCTTCAGGATGCTTTGTTCAGTTGCACATTTAAATAACCTCTGTTCCTTTTATATATTCATATATTCTGCTGTAGCTAGTAAAACTGTTTTCTGAAAAGATTAGAAAAACAGTTATTGTAATCTCTATGCCTCAGTTCATGGAACAAAAGAAAGAACATGCAAATTTGGGCTGAGGGATGGACCTAAAAGAAATTATGACATTAGACTCTTCTGTGGTATTTAGCAGTAATGCACTATTCATCAGTTCTCAGGCTAGATCTGTTCCTGCACTTTTAAAATATGGAGTAATTTACTGAATAGATTATGTATGAAGACATCTGGAAAACTGAGATCTTTCTGATGGTTTAGGAAAAATGCAGCTTCTGTCTCCATAGGTTCTTCTCCAGAAAACTTAATCAGAAATGCAAGTCACTGCATTTCCTGGAAAAATACATGGCATGTTTCTGTATATCTAAACACAGAGTGAAAGCAACATGCTGGTGATGTAGCACAGGTTAGGTATACTGTGCAGGTAGAGCTAATACAAACAGAAATTCATTTATCTGCGAGATTCTTCTCCCTGATACCTCATAGCCTGTTTCTCTGTGTTCCCTTCCCTGCCCACCTACAGCTCTGAATTTGTGAGAGTTATCCAAGCACACAAGCCACTACAAGATTTATAATTTTTATCACTATCTTTCAATTCTTGTGTTTATATGAAAGTACATACTGTCTACATTTTGTGACAGAACGTGAACCTGCAATATACTTGGCTGTAGAAGGGAGGAATAGGGGCTCTCATCATTTTTGTTAACCTTTTAAAAAATTAAAATATCAGAACTTTTCTTATAACGCAAAGTATGAGAGAGGAACACCTTATGCTGTACAGCATGCAGTTCAAACATTTCATCAGTAATGTTCTTCTCTTTCAGTGTTAGGTCATGAAACATATTTCAACATGATTTCTTATTTGCAAGTTTTTGTTGATCTACTTACTGCAAACCATGCAACAAGAGCCAAGGTAGGGGGAAAGTTTTTTCCTCTTTCTTTTCTAAACTGCAGAGAAGGTTACTGGTTCTGTAAAAATCTGTTGGAGACACTACATTGTTCCATGCTCCCTAAACTAGATTACTTTTTTTCACAAACCCATTCTCAAGGAAATACTCCTTTCCAGTGTTCAATGAAAACATGAAATTATTATTTTCTTCTTTCCTTATGAATTTTTTTACCTAACCTACTTTCTGACCGGAATCCTGCCTACCCTACTCTATCATCCTGAAAACACAACACAATGACATACACATCTCCTCAAACAAAGATCTGAGGATGAACCTTGCCGTATGTATTTGTCAGGAATATTAAAGCTCACAGAAAGTTCTCTCTAATTCTGTGTAACAGCAACAAAGCTATTTTCATTAGCCTCATCAAGAACTGGGTTATTGTCTTTTCCAGAACTAAAAAAGGAAACACTTCCTAAGTGTTTTACCACAAATGATGGTAAAACAACCCAAATAGACAAAGTAATAGCTGAGGTAACAGCAAGTAAAGCCTTGAGAAGAAATGCAGGTAACTACCCCCGAAACTCCCTCACTCATATTTGAGAATACTTCAGATTTGATAATGTTTCTGTCTCCTGTCAAGTGCTTAAGTCTTTGCACTCTAAGGGGGGAAAAAGAAGCGTTTTACTTAATAGCTGTGATATGATGCTGAGCATCGCTGAGCTAAGTAATCTCATATGCATGAGTTAATAAGGATATGTCATTGTGTTTCTGTACCTTCTGGGGATCTTCACAATTATTTTCAATAGAAAAGAGGTATGCCCACACCAGAAACAACTGTATAGTTTATTTTCATCCAGAAAAAAAAAGGACAGAACTGTACAGTGAACTACAGCACCCTCAATTTGTAAAGAGATCACCTGGAGTTTGTATCTAGTGGTGGATCCAACAAGGTTATTCAGAAATTAGAGAGTGCCCAGCAGAGTGACCAGAGAGTAGGCTTGAGGGTTCTTTTCATTTGGAGACAGTGGAGAAGGTGGAGTAGTGTCCCTAGTTGCTTGGGGCAGCATAACAAAGAAAATTGATGTAAACTCTCCTGAAAATGGATTCTAACATGAGCACATGCCAGAACGACTGACAGTGCCCATAAGGTGCAATTTGAGAGGAGCAGATTGGATGTTAGAAGCACCTTCATTGCAGGACTCGAACAGGCTGTCAATGTGGTTTTAAAAATCTGTTCTTAGAAATTGTCAGACAATGCTAGGAGAAACCACACCTGACCTTACCTAGACTGGGACTAGTCCTGATTGACATTGGAGGCTGGACTCAATGACTTGATGCCAGAAGTCCCTTTTAACAACATTTCTATGAGAATATATATAAGAAATGGAATACGTGCCAGGTATGCTCCCAAGTATTGTAAATAGTATTTGGTAGAATTCATGACGTCTTTCACAAGCCTTTGTAGAAATTCTGCTTCAGGCATGGGATGGGGTCCACTCCAGTCAAGGTGAGGAAGCACACCAAGATTAGAAGACTGGAATACTTTCAGCTTTTTCTCTAGGGATCCTGCTTTAAAAGACCATTCCATTTAAACAGATATCCATCCCAGGTGGTATTGTATATCATAACTACACAGCTTGGCTTTTTAGTGGAGAAAAGAAGGGAGCTTTGAAAGGTTTCTGCTCTGTGAGTGTGAGGAATGATCTCTAAGGAGCAGAGCTCAGTATAACTAGGTTTTTCTCTTTCTGGTTGATGGCTTTTCTACAGTAAGAGAAATCTACAGTCGTTAGCAAGACTATCATCACTGCTTGCAAAGATCATTGCTCTGTTCACTGAACTCTGCTTTTTTAATTCACCAAGGTTATTTTCATTATAACGAAGAAATTGGCAACTAATGAGTTATTTGTAACATTACTCTTTCCAAGTGCTAAGCGGTTGTGATATGTGTTTTAAATCAGGCTCCCTGAGCTGTAAATTATTTTCTGTCTCACTGAAAGCCCCACCTTCAACACAGTCAAAACCTAAGCAGAAAGTGTCAAAGAACATGATTATGATTTATTTCCAGCATATCAAGACTTGACAAGTACTAAAAACTTACTAAAATAAGATGACTGTGGTAAGAACCACCTAACAATACCACATGATCCATTTACAAGTAGAATTTTAAGAGCAGAGGAAAAAGGGAAATTGCAAATGAAAATATTGGACAGATGGATGTATATGAAAATCTCATTTCAGACATTCTTAGTCATAACAAAACCATGAAATGCAGTGTTTGAGTAGAAAAGGGTTGTCAGAGCAAGTACTTTCCCATTTAGAGCAAAATTATTTTTGAGGAGAGAAGCAATTTATTCATAGCACTGACAGCTCTATAAAATAAAATAAGACTCTAAAATATATTTTCATAGTGACGTAGATATTTTCAGAAGTATACCCAAAAAGTAGAAGACCATGACAATTTCTGACAAATGAATTTTCCTCCCCTGCCCAGCTAGTAATGACATCTGTTTTTGTCATCTTCAGTTCATTCTTCCAGCTTGGTCACAGATTAAAAAACATGCTTTCTCTCACTTCCTATCCCTAGTGACACACTCTACATCCTGACTGATTTTGTTGTTTTCGGCACCCATCCACCTTCTTTTATTTAGCAATTATCACTCTATATGTAGCATACCAGAGCTTCTCCTCTTAAAAAGTCCTGGACCACCTCTTCTTTTCAAGCACCTTTGCTACCTTTTTCTACTTGCTGCCTCACTAGCTGTGGTGTTTTCTCACTCCAGAGCTCCTGACCTTTCCAGATGCCTTCCCCTCTGCTGAATCTGATCTGGCTCTCACTCTGGCACCTACTACAGCTCCTGGCCAAACTTCACAGCCGATTATCTTCCCCTACTCTTTTTCTGACTCTCAGTGCCTCTGACATCTCAGCTGCTCTGTCCAGTCCTTATTGCTCCTTGCTGCTCTTTTAGTGCATATGGTTCCTTTCCATCAACCAACAGGAATTTTTGTTGCAGCCACTGGGCTTTGCATGTTCGTTGAAACAATGACTTTTATTAAACTCCTACTTTTCTTTTTTTTTTTTTTTGTCATAATTTTTATTTGTTTTTAGTTGGGTAATCTAGATCTGAAAAGCTAGTCGCAGTAACAACAGGAGTAATTTTGCAACAGAAACATTTTGCATCAGCCACCAATTTTATCTCTTGTAATTTACCTTCTGCCTCAGAAAAATGCTCAGCCCACTTTCATCCCACTTTCATTGTTTGCTCTTTAATATTGTCTGCATCATGAGCAGCATCTCTCAGGGTATTCATTTCTCTAGCTGCATCCTGGCCATAATCAGAAGCTATGTTCTTATCTGAACTTGATGCAGATAAGGACAGAAAGCCATTCCTCTTCTTAGGAACTCCTTTGTTTTCTGTTCTCCGGGGTATAGATGGGTGTAGCAGCATGTACAGACATCTCCACCCATACCGTGGGAGACTAGTGACAAAGAAATCCTGCTGCAGATGTAATTTGCAGAGTCACATATCCTTCTGTCAACAAGCTGATGTTTCTTGGAATGTACAGTTGCTATAAATCAGGTATCTGTCTAGTGTCCCTCAGTAGGTGATTCAGGACTGTATGGTCCAGCTGGCAGCCACCAGGCTGAATCCTGGATGCAGGCTAGTTCTGGCTGCAGCAACTAAATAGAAGGGATGGCAGGTGTGCTGCACCAGGGATACCCTTGATGGCAGTAGCAAAGAGTCATTTTTGGGTCTGCAGCCATATGGACAGTTCTTTGTGAAAACCTTGTTGCTCCAGCTGAAGCAGAATGCTAAAGAAGTAGCCCTCTGCAGCTGTGAACTAGGATATAGAAAAATTTTATGTGGCTTCTTGAAGCCAGGATTAGATTTAAACTGGCTCAGGTCCTGATAAGGATTGAAGTAGTCTCTAGGATGATCCAGGTAATTCTGCACTTGTTTTTCATCCTGCCACTTCCATGGAGAATGAGATAGGGAGAGAATTTTTTTTTTTGCCCTAGAGACAGAAGGGGTTATCTTGCCTGCAACATGGAATTTACAGCTTCAGTTCAAGGCATGTGGTTCACTTTGTATCACATCCATTTATTGTCCCAGTTGGTGTCTTCAGGAAGTGATGCAAAGCCCTTGCCATGGAAGACAGGAGGAGGCTCCCAATGCTGCCATTGAAATAATAGTTCAATGAAGAGTAATGAAGACAAATATTATTCCACGTTGTTCTGATTTTTTGTGGGTTTTTTATGGTGTGTTTTCTGTTTAGTGATTTTATGAGCAGTCCTCAAAGATTTGTAATACTCTTTTTTTCCAGTGTGGGTGGATCTATTTCCACATTGTTTTGAATGTTGCTTTTTAGTCACATTCTGTTCAGCTGTGCATGGAGTTTAAGCTCTGTGCAAATCCTTCAGATATACCAGAACAACTTGTTTGTTTAAAGTGAAATCCCTGAGAATGCTGCAAGGCGGAAATCTCTCTGGAATGAGGTATTTGTTTTGGATTTCTCGTAGTGCTGGGGAAAACACCCCCAGCTCTTGTTAGCAAACAGAAAATATGGAATGAACAGCCTGTGACTTTTATCTTTCAAACCCTTGCATCTCATGCTGATTGTAAAGACACCTTGGACTCCAGATGAAGGGTAGAGTTGAGAAACAAAGGTGAATGGACGACAGAAGAGGAAAATCAGCACTACAAACTTTGTGTTTCTACTAAGCAGATTGTATCCTAGGGGTACACAGAAGCTTCCAGTACCTTGCACCTGGGCTGGTTCCAAGCTAGTCTTGGTGTTGTTGGCCAGTTTGAGAGCAAATTCAGGCAATGTGACTGGGAAATTGCAGTTTCAGAAGCCAGGAGATGCTAGACACAGAGACCACATATATGAAATCTTCAGTCATTGGTACTGGGCTTCTTGAAATAAAAAAGAGAAGGTGCTGAGATAAAATTTAATGCAGAAGAAGCTTTTTTGTGGCCTTTAGTACAGTCAGGATTTAATTTCATATGAAATGGTCATCTGTGCATTAGAGGAATAGTACTAAAAAAACTACACGCAGAAACTGAGCTTGCTGCTTGTTGTTAGGATGCTGGTATAGACCTTAAAAAATAAAGGGATACAAACCCATCCATTACAAAAATACCTCCTGTAGTTGCTCTTCTCCATCAATTCATCCCTTGTCATGTAGCACTCATTTACATGCATATGATGGAGATCCTAAGTGGGTAGTGCTGGCTACAAAGGGTTAGAGCAGGCTGGAACAAGGAGAAGGAGAAATTATACAAGGGACATCACACCAGAGCAACACTGATGATGATTGCCAGGTCGTCTGTCAATAACCAGCTGCACCTCTCTCTTGGTGGGCATCCTGAAGTATCCTGGACCCTCCTCCCTGGCACACATCTCCCAAGTTTCTCGTGGCGAGCCTGTGACTATTCGGCTTTTACTTTCCAGTACTTCCAAAGGTAAGAGTACGTGCTTAAAACAAATAAAAATTCAGCTTTATAACACTTTCTATAAGAATATTCCCAATAACTTTATCTTCCCTCACAATTTCTTGTCTGTCAAGCTGCTTTTTAGGTCTTCTAATGCCAGAGATTAAAAACTCTGTAGAGTATGTTTAATCAATATAATATCCTTGAATCTTACTGGTTTTTTTCTGTGTGAAGATCCATGTGTCTTTCATGAGTTTTTTGAAGAATTCATTATTTTATTTTTCCAAGTAGTCAAAAATATTGTAGCCTTAAGTATTCTCATTCCAAAGTCACAGAAGTAGAGGAACTGATCTATAAAGCAATGCCTGCCTTTTTCCCTCTTGGCTCTTGCTATTTGCTGTTACTGGCAGGTTTTCCAAATCAATTTTGAAAAGAAGATAAGACAGGACCTATTAAAAGATAATATTAAATATCCTCCACTTTAGTTTCCATAGTCTTTCAGGGAGAAGAAAAAAAGATAGCTATATTCCCTTGCAGCCAGACATGTTTTCCTTTTCCTGGAATTTCTAAAGAAGAGACAAATAAAGCCTTAATTTTGCACCTCTCTTAATAGACCTGAAATTTTACAGTGGCATTGACTGCAAAGAGAGAAAGTGAGAAAGCAGATTGCTATACTTCAGCAGCTGTCTCGTTTCTGGGTCTTCTCCTTGAGGAACTTAGGCTGTGTTGGTAAGAGGTTATGAGATCTTAATATTGGTACTTCAAAGATAACATGAGCTATAAAAGGTTAAATTATACAGGATCAAATTATCTATGATCATATCAATAGACCAATTGAGCAATAGAGTAGATTAAATTTTGTAAACAAGGAGACATTACTTTGGGAGTACTGGAATGGGCTAGATACCTCTGAGAGCTACTTCTGAGTAATTTGAGGGATATCCAACTGTTCTTAAAAAGTTGGCAGAAAGAAATACATCCCTCTGAGTTGCTAATGTGATTCAACCATGACAAAGACTAATGAAATTCTGGAATATGCAAGAGAATATGTTTTCAGTAAGGAGAGGCTATTAATGAAATTGCAGAAAGCTCCAATGAAACCTCTTTGAAAATACAGGTATAAGTAATTTAAAAAAATAATTTGGTCTGGAAAAACTGCAGAGAAAAATAAGAATGGAGAGGTGGGAAATTCTAAGTCTTTTTTATTAGAAGATAAACAAGACTGGTCACCTCAGTAGGGGAAATAAACATAAAACTCCAGAATAATGCATCAGGATCTTTTAAGAAAAAAAAATATATATATGACAGCAATATAGAGATTGTCTTAGGTCACCTGGGAGACACTTGGGGCCTAAGATTCTCAATACATTTGATTAAAGAAAAAAAACCCAAATGAACAAAAAAATCAAACAAAGCAAAACAAAACAAACAAAAAAAAGACTCATTTTTCCATAGCCTCATAGTTTTAAATCGCCGTATGCTGAAGTACAACGAAAAGCTGCTGGAGGAGGGAATCGGTATTTGGCCCAGGTTAAATAGAAGTTAATCAACACCTTGCATAGTTAGACACATTATCATGAACTAGCATGGGTCATAGCTAGGTTATTTTCTTACATTTTGTCTGAATTTCATAGCTTTATCTGGCAGACATTTTCATCAGTCATACTCTTAAAAAAATAATGTCATTTTTTAAATCAATGTACTATATCTGAACTTTTCCCTGCACTTAGTTTCCTCGGTTCGGTGATTTTAATGAATTTTTCTAATGAAGAAAAATTACAGAACAAAGCTGGCAGAAATAAGGTCAATAAATATATTACACCAGCCATGAGTGCCTGCATTTTTGTACCAACATTGTTATGAACAAGGGTTAACACACTAAGCTCAGTATAGCATGAGTTCACTGAAATCTAAATGAATCCTTGGAAGCTGCTAATGTTGGCAATAATGTACTTTAGCTTGCTACTGCTAGAGATCTTCATTCACATAAAGAGAAACAAAATGACCCTTCCTTCCTTCCTTCCTTCCTTCCTTCCTTCCTTCCTTCCTTCCTTCCTTCCTTCCTTCCTTCCTTCCTTCCTTCCTTCCTTCCTTCCTTCCTTCCTTCCTTCCTTCCTTCCTTCCTTCCTTCCTTCCTTCCTTCCTTCCTTCCTTCCTTCCTTCCTTCCTTCCTTCCTTCCTTTCCTTCCTTTCCTTCCTTCCTTTCCTTCCCTATGAGCCCACTTACTTCACAGTGTAAAACTGTGGACCAGTGGAAAAATGTTGGCTGGGAAATAGGAGCCATATGGAGCACTGCACAGAAAACTGGACAATCAATTTTTAATCCACTCTTAATATAGAGAAGCCAGAATGAACTGTATGTATACACAGAGGACTGGGAGACCATGCAGCCAATGTTTAGAGTCTCTGGGGTGATAATTCTCAGCATCTGAATACCGGATCTCAACAAAGCACTTAAGCTTTAATCCTTTCCTTAAAATAATTTAGGCACCTAAATAAAAGCCAGGAGTACAGTTAGGATGTTGTATTGAATCTGGGACATGATGTACTTCTTTCCTTTATCCTCAGTATTGCTGAGGGTGACAAGGTACCAGGCTCTCACTGAGATCTTTTCCAGTTCCATCAAATGCTGGAAGAAACATTGAAAGCTACTGTAGAAACATTTCCCATTAGTCTCTGTTTGAGGATAAAACTGGAGAAGGACAGACAGGGAAGGATGAAAGACAAAAATAACAATCACAGGGCTGGGGCTTTTGCAAGCTGAATATGAGGGATGTATGAAAGGATGCTTGCAATGCCTGTAATCAGACTAAATACAAAATGTCAGAGGAAATGCCATCTGCTATTCTACAGATAAAAAGAGTTTCTTCTTTTATTCAGGTGTGTGTAATGGCAGTAATAATAATAATTTGACACACATTATGGCAAGGACCGCTTCCATACTGTGTCCCCATTATTTTCACACCATATCTGCTGCCAAAGAAAGAATTTAGAATCCTTATCCTATAGTTCCATCTCCTGCTGACACTAGACAGAAGACAGGAAATCTGAGCTTCCCTTGCTTCCCCCTTCCTGGCTGGGGTTCCTTCACCTTGCTGTAAGCACCCCCTCGACAACCCTTCTGATGGAGACAGAGGGGAGCTGCACTTCTGGGATCCAGGGCCAAGACTCATTTCTTGTCCCTGTGGCAGGCCCTGGGTAATCACAACTCCTCTATGATACCTCCAATAGTTTTTTTTTTAATTTTAAAATTGCAGGGACCCAGCCCCAAGTTTGTAACTTTCTCTTTAAGGATCTCACAGTTTGTAGAGATTATAACTTCTGTTCTGGTAATCATGTGGATATTTGTCATACTGATGTGGCAGACAAGTGTGTGTTCTTTATGCCCCAACCAGGTAAATTTTATCTTAGATTTATGAAAAACTCACAGAGTAAAAATACATCCTAAATCTATTCCTCAGCTTTATCTTGGCCCACCATATGGCAGCATAATTTTAGACTGGTTAATCAGAATTCCTCAGGCATTCTAACCTGTCTAATACCAAAATCATTAATCTTGTGTCTGTAAGATACTCTGCAGATCTGTTATCACCAGGCACACATTAGCTATATGACTGCCTGAACTTAGTAAGCAACAACAGTGCATGGATTTTGTTTCCAAGATTTTTTCCAGACATATATTCATCTCATCTGATCTATGTTTCTTGGTGAGATTTCCCAATGCTAGGTATTTTGTTGAAAATAACCGTAATATGTCTACTTTTTTGGTAGGAAAATTACAATTATTAATATTAAAATGTGAAACTATGCTAAAGACTGAGATCAACTATACACTTTGAAAAGCAAAATGAGGTTTTATCATTCTGTCAAGAAAACACATGTATTTATAACCTACTTAATTGGAAATAAATTACTAGACTCTTAAATTATGGATTAATTTGCATATATCTTCCCTGTGACAAATGGGTATATGCATAGGTACATACATTTTCATATATCTATACAGAGCATGCATGCACATGAGGGTGCTGGTGTGCAAGGGTGGTAGACTCTGCACATATTATCTAACATTTTAAGCTGAACAGAAGCAACCCTTCTACCTTAAAATGTCTTAAAATTTGCATTCTCTAAGCATGGCATCCATCAACCAGTCCGCAAATGCTTCACTTTCCCACAGAACCTTGAACAGACTCCAAGTGTCAGGTTTGGAAGTGGCATTTGTGTCTCACTGCTGAGCTGTGAAGGGTGCACTTCTCCTGACACAGGCCACCCTGAGCACAGAGAGTTGCTCCTGTGAAAGGAGGGGGGTAACAGCTCATACGTGCTCACTGTTGTTCATATTAAGGGGCTCTTCCCCTCTATTGATTTCAGGCTGACTTCTAAGCCAAGGAGCTGAAAGAAACAATTTTGTAACAATGCCTTAGCTAAAAACCAGCCAGACTCAGGATAAAAAATCAAGTTTCTGAGATCAGCCTAATAAGCTGTGTCATTTATCTTCCTGCTGGCACAAAGCCTATTACAATGCTGATGGGCAGGCCCAGGTCATCAGTCTCATCATCCCTCACACACCAGGCAGAGGTGAGTCTGAGGAATTGTGTTTCCTGTACAGAGGGCTGGCAGGACACTTGATTGAATACAACTCCCAAGTAAAAGAGTAAGGTGGCCTTTATACCTCCCCTGACCCAAGATACGTGGTAAATGCCCATCTCCAGACACTTTATAAAATATTTTGCCGCTTTATCACAAATAGCTTATAAATACACTTCTAGAGAATTTCAGTCATCATGAATTCTCTAGAAGTCAATAGAGTCAGTTCCTCTGGCAGTCTTCAGTTTTGAAAGGTATTATGCAAAAAGGGAAGGTTGGGAAACAAATATAATTTTGTATAATTGAGCACACAAAACCACATTTTCACATTCAAGTATATTCCTTTATATATTCAAACATTCTCAATGCATTGCCTTTACAACTGTCATTTGTTCTGCAGCCAGCTTGCTAAATTAAACCCAGGTTACAAAGAGAAAGGCAATTATCTCTATCAAAGGGAATTAAATTTAAAAAGGACTGAATCAGATGCCTGGATTATTGTGGAAATGCAAAATGTGTTTATAATCTTTTTCAAAAAAGGACAAAATAAAAGAGCAGCGTTGCTATCAATCCTTCAAAATATATCTGTAAAAATTGAAAAGTGAAGATTTTGGATTGATGTGTTCTAAAACAGTTTGTATCACGTAGTTGCCATCTATCAGTTGCCAAGCATGTTCGCAATTTAACCATCATATATTGATCCTGATGAAATAGTTACCTGGAGAAAGGATGTCCTTTCACAAAAATTCTGCAATAAAGTTCAGTGAAATGATTGTATCGTGCTTTGCTGACATGAATATTGCAGAAACCAACTCAAGCATACATTTTTTTTAGATGCCAAGTAATTACAATAGTATAGTTCAAAAAGAACTATAGAAAAGTTTTGCCAAATACAATTTCTTGCATTTTACATTACATTAAAAATCAGGAGGTAAATCATCATGGTGAATCAACCATGCATATAAAATGCAATACATATGTCAGTGTATGATTAATTACATGCCAATATAACAAATGTATGGTTAATTGCATTGCTTACTGCAATCCTTACATTCCTACAATAAATTTAAGATTCTAATTATTTTAATAATTAAATCATTTTCAGAAACCCTGACACAAGAGACAAATTTTTATTTCGATTATATTGCAATCAACCTAATGGTACTTCCTTTACATATCATTAAGCAATAATTTGTGGTACAGTGCAAACTAACCAGATTAATCCTAAGAATATCAACACCGTTTACCTATTTTAAACATATTGCATATTGCTTTGGCCTGAAGGCAGTGAAGTGAATTTCTAGCTGATGTCTTAAACATAATTTTTAATCTGATTTTGGTTTTAACCTCCCTATCTATTCCCCATACACATCCTGTTCAATGCAGAAGGGCAGAATGGTTGGAAATGGAAGGGACCTCCAGAGATCATCTGGTCCCACTTCCCTTTTTTTCTGAGCCCTTTTAACAGCCGCCATACAGTTTTAATCATATCTGTAGCACACTTCTAGCACCTATCAATAATTTAGCTATTTCTTATAAACTATTTAGAGGTCAAGTCCCAGTACAAAGTGTAGCCAAAAGTACAGCCATTTCCTGCCTGAAAACACAGAACATGGGCCCAGAGGTTGGTACAGGGCAGCTGGGTCTTGGGCTCATGCCAAGGACAGGTGAAAGACCTTTCAAATATCCCAACATGCAGAAACACTCGACATCTGGATTTCTGAAGGGTGAGAGCCTGGCAATGGAGCACAATCACTGTATGATCTAACCAGCCTGCAGTGCAACATTAATATTTTACTGGGGAATTTAACTGAATATTATGCTTAATTGACTTTATGGAAACACACTAGAGTGGTGCTTCATGTGCACAGCTAAAATGAAGGTACTTCCTAGATTCCTAGACTGCCTAGTTTGTGCATCTGATGCATTAGTTTGGCTAAAATGTTGGCTGATTTTTCCAGAATGAGATGTAGAAATACCAGAAATATATTATCTCATTTAATTTCATTTTTCATCACTAAAGAGTCCATCTGTTTCACAAGCTAATTTTAAATCTCCTGCACCTGGTAAGAGAGCAAAGCTATTTGATTGTGGATGTCTCTGGGTTACACATTTCGTGCTTTCTGTGTCCCATGGCATCCCCCAGGGACAGTGCAATGGAACACTGCTTCCCTAAAGGAAGCTCTGCAGCTGGATATTAAAACCTTATTCTGATGGAATAATAGTTCCTATTTGTTCAAAATATAATTTTTTGTTTGTTATGATTATTATGGAAGTGTACTTCAGTGGTTTACTCACCATTTTAATAGGCAAGAATTTAATTTTTTAGCAAGAAAGGAAGTCTGGAATTTGTTCAAAGTTGAGCATACGTTGGTACATACAATAAAATAAAGCTCCACCATCCTCCACTTCTATTCCTGTTTAATCATTCTTTCACAGAGGGAATGCTGAAGTAGGATTAACTTCCAATAATTATCAGCCAGTGAGAAAATTCACAGATAGGCTGTGGCTCAGAGCATAGACTCAGCATGTAAATACATCCAATGTGAGTATTACTGGGTGAAGTGGTGGAGAAAGCTAAGGGTTGCAACAAACCTAATACATTTCTTCAATACACCAAAAAATGTAAAACCCCCCATCTTTTCAAAAACATAACTGCTTTTAGCACAGAAACTCTTCAGAAAGAGCTGAAGGATTTGAGAAACATGGAATAACTCTGACATTTTTTTCTTAACTGCATGTCAGTGTTGAGGTTGTGATTTTATATGTTTAGTTGAGCAAGAGTCTTGCATGGAACACAGTAACAGAAGTGGCAATTTTAGTCATAGTGTTGAAAGAAACAACTGCTATTTGAAATTATGTCTTTTTGGTTTACTTCATGTTTTAAGTTTTAAGTAAAATAATCTGCCCATTGCAGCCACAGCAAAGGGATTATTTAGACTAATGTAGCAATCAGTTGTTAATTCCCATTGCACCTTCAGTTCCTCTTGCTTTAATTTCACTCACCACTTCTTGGGGGGAAGAACTGGTTTCTTAATAACTACCTGTGAATCTTTTCTACATCTACTAAGAAAATACTACTGAAGCTGCTCTGCTTTGCAGAAAATATTTAAATATTCTCAAAAAAAGAATTTAGACCCAAGCCATAATATGTTGACCAATTGGACCGAAGTGTCATCCTAATGCTCTCCTGACAAACAAAGATTAATAAACTTAAAAGGATTGGCACATCTTTAGCAAAAGAAAGTGAAGCCCACTTTTGAGCACCCATAGTTCAATGGCTAGGCATTGACCTGAGAGCCAAGAAATTACACCAGATGCAGTCCTTGCTCCAGATGCAGATAGTTCTGGGCCCCAGTAATCAGGCACGTAATTAGCTCAGCACTACAAGCCTGTGGCACAAGCTCTCCAAGGTCAAAATGTTAGATGCCACTGATTTAGCAAACAGCCTGTTTAATTTTTTACTTAAAACCATAGCATTAGTGACACCTCTTAGAAATGTGAGCCTTTTTGTGTCTTTTTATGCATGATATATTTTTCAATGTATTTTCTGTTTAAAACAGAGGTCACTTGCTATTTGATTTCTGGGTCTGTTACTGGTCTCCTTTTTGAGCTTGAGTTAGTACTTCAGTTTTTCCAGCCAGCAGAAAAGATATGATACTATTTTTCACATTAATCCATTTCTGAAAGCTAAGGTACACCTAGACCCTAAAGATGTTGTTCATCTTCGTAAATTTACAAACCCTTAGGGTTTTCATGAACACTGTAGTTTCTGGAAGATATTTTGAGTAAATGAAGTACAACATCAGCTTCAATAAACGCAGAATTGCTACCAAAAAAAAATCTTCAGAGAGCAAATTTTATATATCCATTCTCTAATCGGCATGATTTTAATCACAAAAAAATAGAACAGACCAAGCACCATGCCATACAAATTTGTCTTGAACAAAATAGAAAAAAACACTTTGGGGGAAATTTTCATTTAAATTGTTTCCATTGTACCTGCTTCCTCAGGTGCCTCCTACATAATCCAACTTGGTATTTTTGCAATTAAGTCAAGTTCCTAAACACAATAGCTTTCTTTCTTCTCTCCTCCTGTCAGTCAAACCATATTAAAAAATCTTCTACCCTAAGCCAGATAACTTGCTGTAAAGTGCTCTCTTTTCTCTTGAAAAATAGATGTGATGTGAAACCCACTGCTTGGTACACTCTGTCATCAAGTCACCTGTGTGGCATAATCCCCACCCTGCTATGTGAGAAAGGCATCGTGTATTCAGCTGTCTGTCACTTCTTTATGGTCGTTAAACCTTTGATGGAGTCACTGAGCCAAAATAGAATGTGAAAAATAGATGATCCTTTCAAAGCTTTATGAAAGGGTACCAATACATGCATTTAAAGAAAAGTATAGTGTTTAAGTATGAAAAGAAGAACAGGTATCACAGAGGGGGCATGCTGGTTTTGCTTTCCATAAGAATAACAGCCTGCTTTTTTGGTTATATGTTAATGAAGATAAGTTCTCTGCAGCTTAGCGGCAAATTTCTTCTAAACTTTATGTGAATAAGTGAACTTGAAACAACTAAACGTTGTCATTCTACTAATTCATTTAAGAATTATAGTGTAAGACAGACAACTTTGCCCTTCTTAACAGAAGGAGGAAGAGAGCAAAATTCCATCTTGGCTTTCTTCATTAAATTATGCACATTGTCTATCGATGCTATAGACACTATTGAGACATGTTCCACTACTGTCTATTGATTACATACATAATTTTATACATCTGTATAATTGAGCCCCTCAGATCTATGTCTACAGTTATTGCATACATTAAAAAATAGAAAAACACAAACCCAGTGTCATAACAAAGAATGTCCTTCACTATATAAGAAGCGCAGCATGATCTTTTCATGAAACCTGTTATTAATGGGACTTGGAGAACTTTGATTTCCCAAGTGCTGAAGAAAAATCCCCATAACATGTAATTTCTTAAACATTCAGTTAACTTTTGCCTTAATTAAGAAAACAGATATTGTGTGCTCCTGAATTTGAGTTTCCAGATGCATGTTTTACACGGCTTCAGCCATCTTTCCCTGCAGCCTCGAGGACCAGAACATTATTTTCCTTATAACGAAATCTGAGACTCATTAATTCCATGCCTGCAGAGTTTGTCACAAATGTAGATGGATTGTGAGGTTGCCAAAAAAATCTTGAAAACTGGCCATAGCAGCACAGCCCAGTGTACGCAGAGCAGACTAATGGGCTAGCTCTGGGCCTCCTACACCTTCACAGGCAGACCCAGCAAAACCTTCCCTCCAGCTGATTATCTCACTTTTTATTTTGGTATCACCCCTCCAGTCAACTCATTAATCGATACTTGCTAACTAGAGAGTGAGTTTGCAGTAGGAAGTGGGACATTGAGACATGCAGTAGCAAGGACTGTAAAAATGCTTGGAATGGTTGTGTCAATCTATGGATTCTCGAAATACGAAGTGAGCAGGACATGTTCTCCTGATACTTGCCGAAGGTCAGTATTTTCAGAAGTTGTAACTGTAAGACACTAGAAAACAGAGACATTGCACTTCAACTATCTGCAATTATCTTCAGAATTCAGAGATAATATAATGAATAGAAGCATCCTTTATTCTTCCTCCATAAAGAGCTGTCCTAAGGAGATATCCTATCCATGTTTTTGACTTAAACATCCTTTTACCACAAAAAAGATTACACATTAATAAGTTTCCAGAAAAACACAAATACCACTTGTGAGACAAGTATAATACAGATTTTAAAGATAACAGCTACTTTCATCTTGATAGTAGAGTTGAAGCTAACATGGAGAACCCATGAACACGAGCATGGTTAAACCTAGGAATGACCTTTGACTAAGTGTCTTGAAAATTGAGACCAAATTTCTGAAATTTAAAGCAATAAATAGTGATGATTGGAGATCTGCTTCAAAAACACACTTCTGATCTAACCCTAAAGTGCTGGAGAAACTCTGTTTCTCTCCTTTGTATTAGATGCTCAACAGTTTTTAACTATAATGATTAGAGGAGGTGTGCACAGTCTTAGAGAAGGAAATCAAGAGGATGCATTTATTGCTTGCCCTACTGTCTACATTCAAGCAAGTAATAAGCAACAAGAGAAAAACAGTTTTGAAGGTGGATGACATTCTCTAATATATGTTTTCATGCAGTCAGCATCATTACAGCATATGTTTCATTTCCTCATTTTTTGGCATACAGGTTTTATTAGGAGATGTGAGAATTTTTCTTCCAAAAAGGTGTGAAGACAGGCATGGGCAAATTCATAATACAACTGGAGTGTCCTTTCACACCACTATATTATGTTTGTTTGGTCATGCATGTAGTGACTTTGCTGGAAACTGTGTACAATTTGGTGGTTAGACAGACACATCTAAAGAAGGAAGAGAAAAAGGAAATAAAGGTATTGAGCTAGAAGAGAAAGGCCCCAGAGTTATATTTTGGAGATGAGAGAAAGCAGGCCATGTAACATGGGAAAATGAGAATGTGGAGGGTGGGGCTGTTTGGCGATTGCATTCATGACATCTACACTAGGCAAACAGCAGTCCCTGTTCAACAAGTAGATTTGCTTGCCATTAGAAGTATAACCAAGTAGATCTGCTGCCATTAAAAGTATATAACAGAAACATTTTGTGTTACCTTCTTTTTTCCATTTCTCCAAACACAGTACAGTAGATATTATGTGGAAAGACAGGCAGCTGAACTCTTCCTCAAAACCTTCTCTGTTTAGTGGCAATTAGTTAATTTCTTTAATTGAAGGAATCCTTGATTTACCTAAAGCTAAATGAAATATTCAGCCATTAAAAACATTTCCTTCCTTCAGCAATGGCTTTCTTCTCATGGAAAACTCTTTGTCTCTGAGTTTCTCCCACATTAGTCAGGGATTGTTGCTCAGCAGAAATCCTACTCTGTATACACTACAGCAACCAAAATATCTGATTATGTTATATATATTATATCTGTAATATCATTTTTTAATCTACAGAAAAAATCCCAAAAGTACCTCTTTTCGTGCTGCTAATTATATACATATATGCAGACAGGAATAGGCAGTGGAGTATGAAGAACACATAGGAAATCAAAACAAAGGAATGGGTCTCAGATGTCCTGCTCCTTTGTTATGAGTTTGGTGTGAAAGCAAGAATTCCAAGGTCTGATGTGCTCTTTGTGAAAGCCATCACTATTGCACAATTCATAAAAATACAATTATTGCTTTAGGCTGCCACTAGTTTTAACTCTGTACTTCTACCATCTTGTACAATTAGAGATGGTTACAGACTCACAAATGTAGAAGGTCCCCCCACTGCCTCAAAGCCAGGATCTACTGTCCTTAGGGCATTCATGGCACATTTGCCTGCTTCTCATGGTGGGGATTCCTTCACCTTCCCAAGCTACATATTCCAGTGCTTTGCTATCCTTGCTAGCACAAAGGCTTAATGTGTAAGCCAAATCTTCTCCATTGCAATTAAAGACCAACATGTCTTGTTCTACCCTTAGCAGAGACAAGACTAAAACTTGTTAGTAAAACCTAGTTAGTCTCTTCTTATTTACTGCAACCCCTCATATACTGAAAGATGGTTTTCACATCTTTTTTTCTCTTTTCCCTTCCATTCAGTTACTCCTGACAAAAATACACCCTCTAAGACACTGAGCCTCATCCCTCAGAGACTTTGCCTCAGCTTTGTACAACTCATATGTTTCTTACATTTGGACATTCAGCAATGAGCACCCTTGTTCACTAAAAGCGCAGTGTGTGCTGAATAGAGTAGGATTCTTCCACATCTCCATAGATTATACCCTCAGCTATCCATTACCTTGTGGTGCTTGCCTTGCTCACTGCAACACAACGTTGGTGAGCCATAGTTGATGTGAGAGTCAGAGTAAGTTGCAGATCTTTTCTCTAGACAAAAGGCATTTCATTAAAGCAGTGAATGGAACTGCCCTTTCACAGCAAAATCTAAAGTAATGATAAACTTAAAATTACCTCTTCTTAGACCTACAATTTTGCACATGGAATTTTGTATGCAAAACCAGAAGAAAGAGTAGAAACCCCTGCATGTTTTTATTGAGTTTTGAATGGGAGTGTTTCTGAAAAACACTACTGCTTGAAGTTTTGCTTTTACAGGACTACAATCTATGTTAAGGCAAACAGCCTTAACAATCAAAAGTCCAAATTTCAACACTGAAAGTCTTGCCTAGCAAGTACCAAGTCACAAACTTTGCCATTTCAAAACTGATCCACAAGGAACGAAGCTGACACATTAGGGGTGTATGAAGGCAGGGAGAAAAAGACAGGGAGTTAGAAATTATTAAATGGGTTTCAGTTTGAATGAAGTTCTTACTAAAAGGAAACAAAAAATAAATATGCTGAAGGCTTGGAAAAGGATCGTGTGCAACTCTTCAGCTCATCTCTCTTGTGTCAGCAGTTTTCTCTTTTGGAGAGGTCTGCTCATCCTGCTGCCAGAAGGTGCCTTGTAGATACTGCCAAGATGTGCAAATCACATCAAGCCACTTGAGTCAAAGCATTCTGACAGCCCCACTGCTTCAGCAAGGGAGCTGAGCAGGGTGAAGAATGAGGGGCTCTGCTCTCAATTGCAAACACACTTTGCTTACAAGCTATGTGCTCTTTCCTGATCTGGGCCCAAATAAATTCCCCATTGGCTCTCTGATGGAAATTTTAACCAACTTGCAAAATTTTATGCTGATTTTCACTTGTTTGTCTTTATTACTTTAGTAATAAAGTAATAAACACAGGAGGTTTATTCCTAGGGTCATCTCAGCAAAAAGTGTGTAGGTCTGTTCCTAGAATCTATTTTTTCATTCACTTCAGGTACCTCTAGGAATAAAAAGTTGAAAACAGACTTCAAAAAAATTAAATAAGAAACTTAGTAGTAGTTCCTGGAAGAACTTCAGTGGCTGATAGAAACAATTCCTGAGCAATCAATTAATTAATCATATTTCAGAAAGGGAGTGTGATTTTTTTTTTCTGATGCTTGCAGAAATGATAAATAAATAATCCAAGGACTAAAGTCAAAAGATGAAGAGTTGTTTATCTGAGCAGTGACAGCAGCAGTGGGAATACATAAACAATTCTAATAAGACCCCTGACTGCAGAACGGCTGTCATAGTGTTCCATAAATATACCATAACTGTAAAAATTCCTTAAGAATAGTCTCTTCTACTAAAAATTTTCCCCAGCATTAAAATCGCGCTTTTTTTGTGGGGCTTACCAAGAGGCATAAAGCCCTCTAATTCAGTTCTAGCATTACCAAAAATCTGGCACACAAAAGTTTGAAAAATGTGTTCAATAGTCACGTTTTCAGGGCTGAGCTGTGCAGAGTCTGAGACAGTGAAATCCCTGATAGTTTTAGGAAATACAGGAGAATAGAATTTGAATTTTCAGAAGAGATCCAGCTCAGGACAGGCTTTCTGAACTCATTGGGGCAGTCAGATTGCAGGAGCAAGCTGGCAGTCCGTCTTCTGTCACCCTGGGCTGCCAGGCATCCATCTGCCCCAGCTCTGCTCTGTGCCAGCTCTGCTCCCTATGTCTGCTTGTGCCAGTGGGTGGGTGTTGCAGGCTACAGCCCACAGACAGGCCCAGACACCCAAAGGGGCACATGGCCATGTGTGCAAAAACATGTAGCTTGTGATTAAATCTGTCTGTAGTTACAATAAAGGCACTGGCCAGACCACCAAGGATAAGTGAGTTTCTGTGGGTCTCACCAAATTCAGTGCAACAGGCCACAGAGTGAAGCTGTACGGTCACAATTGCTGAGACTTGATGGTAAGGAGAAGATAAGTTAGCAGATTAATGGGTCTGCCTTCTTCCCAGTTACATCAGTAGGTGTCTTTAATGCTCTTTAATAACCAAGGCTTCTGCTCTAGGAAATCACAGAGGGTGCATTTGAAGAACGATTTCAATCTAGAACTGCTCTGAAAAGTCAGGACAGGTCCTAAAGCTTTAAGGTGTCTTCTTAATCCACTAAAGAAAGAAGAAAAACTCCTAAGTGCTTTCTAGACAAGGAAGAAATATTAAATTACTAAAGGTCTGTGTTACAAGATTTTACACATCACTATGTTGTAGCAGCTCTGGATTTATGAGACCATATCATGGACAGTATTGGCATTAAAGCATACATTTTCTTTCTTGTGTCCATCTGATTCTTCTTCTAGATCCATAATAATAGTAGTAGCAATGGTAATAATAATAGTAAAAATAATTCTTAAATCATTATTAGAAAGAGGATGAGCAGCCTATCCATTTGGGATCAGGACATGAATAGTGATGGGAGGCTTTATAAAACATTTCCTGTTGTTATTGCACCCACTCAAGCTCCAAGGAAAATTATCTCCAATATTGTGTACTGAACAATTATTGGTTGCTTTGAGGACATTGCTGTTTAAATTTTTTAACTACAAAATTACAAATAATTGAAGATCAAAAGAATTATATTAGCATGTAGATTTTTCCTTACTGATAAAATTAATAATAGCAAAGATAATTGACCTGCTTATGAAAGATAGTTGCCTCTGAAGAAGAACAGCTAATGCTATATTTATTAAATAGAGAGACTAAGCACACATAAGGATTTGTAGGGTAATAAGCCATATATGAACTGGTATTGTGAGAAAGTCACATAAACATGCTGTGTTCATTTTTAAGATTTCATTTTTAAGATTTCCAGATTTCTGTAATTGAAAAAAATTTAAATGCATGTTTGTATAATAGTTTGAGCATATTTTATTGGATCTTTCATATTTGTACAACACTTTTATTTATTAATAATAATCTTAAATAATTTGTTCTAAAATCAGAGTTTTGTCTTCATCAAGGAAGTTCAATTATCTTCCACTTGATCTTGCTGGAAGGAAGGAAAACTGGTTCTCTTGAAAAAAAGAGAAAGAACTTAGGTTAGGAAATCCATCCCATAGGCGAAAACCGCAGTAAGAAAAAAAAGAAAAAACAACTTCTAGTGTGCACCTTGAAAAGAAAGCCTATTATTGTAATGAAAAGCAAGAAAAAATTAGCAAATGTCTGTTCTTCCAGAGCTCATTTCCAGCCTTGCCAAGCTCGCCATCCCCGCTGTAACCCTCTGACCGCACGCAGCAGGCAGAGCTGCTAGGGAGAGCGGCAGTGTAAAATGAGGATAAATGGCTTACATGCAGCCACACTGGAAAGCATTTCCTGCCAGCAACCATTTACAAAGGACAGGGCTGGAAATGGGCAGAAGGCATGTGCTTTTGGGAGGAGTTCTGTAAAGCACTGCCACACAGCTGAGGGCAAATTGAGAGCACCTGGTGCTGGGCCTAGCAGGGAGTTCATAGGACAGCCACCATCTTGCTCAAAGCATGACATGACTATGAAGCTAAAACTGACACATTTCCAGGGCTTAAGATGGAGCTGTGTCTGTGGGGCCCTCGGCACCATGCCTGGCTGTGAGTCCCAGTGAGGGGAAGCTGTGTCTCAGCCCTTCACTCCGGCACTCGGGCCTCCTGCCACAGCACAGCCCTCAGCTGGCTTCTGTCAGCCTTTCCACGCAGACAAAAGCACCATCTTCCTTCTGAGGACAGCGAGCACAGCTCCTGGCATGCAGCTGTCTGTCTGTCCAGGTGTGCAACTGTGCGCAGTCAGGGGATCTTCCAGCAGGGAGCACAGGCCCCTGTTAGAGGAGCCAAAGAGGTTCCTGAAGGAGAGCTCTGTCTCTAGGGAAGCTCATGCATGGCTCCTTGCACCTGAAGCTGGAGATGTCTTGCCTCACCAGTCTGTTTAGAGGTCTTCTAAAATGGGTTCTCCAGAAGTGGCATACCTGCCATGTATGGTGCAGCCAGCAGAAGGGAACTGCTAAGCACACTGTTTTTCCTGGTTTCCAAAAGTCTTGTGACTGTCACCCTTTCAGTCCAGCTCACCGGGAGAGGAAAGGACAAGACCTTATGTGCAGTTTCCTGGTGTCTCATTCCAGCCCTTTAACCCCGTGTCCAAGTATCTCCTGTTATTACTTCAAATACAATCTCTTTTACCCTCACAAAACCTTTCTGATCTTCTTCCCATCCAACCTCACACTCCTCATTTGGTGCTGTGCTGCTGGCTGCTACCTCTGAGCAGCCCCTGGCACGATCCCATCTCCAGCATCTCCTGTTATACTTCAATAAAAGCATTTTCATGCCTTTCCTCATGCTGCTTCTCACTTCAGGAAGGCCACAGACACAGCTATGTTTTCTCCTTTAACTCCCTATTTAAAATTTTTCTTTGTCTAGAAGCTAACGAAGCAATTAGCCACAGTTACGGTACAAGGATGCTGTTGGCTGTCAGGATGGCTGATCTGATAACATTTTTACTTATATAATTTCTCTCTTTTTTCCATTCTCTATCTCCCTCAAGCACATCATGCATTGTCAGCTGTTGTAGATTTCAAGCATAAGTCACTTTTTAAAGTCCTGCTTTCTTTAGGTTTTGTTCAGTGCTTAGTCAGGCCTCTAGTGGTAGCCCGCTCTCCTTTACTACTAAAATACAAATTATTCTATTTGGAGAAATGTTAAAATACACCTAATATTGAAATAATTCAATAATACAGTAATTAGCAGATCTCCTTCTCCTTTCAGATTAGTTATATTATTTCTCAGGAGCCTGATAAGAGATGCTGATGAGGTACGACAGAAGGTAAACCCATCAATACTTAACCCACACAACAACACTGTAAGGGAGACTTGTCAGAATACCAAATATTTCTGTGCTGTGGGAATTTAATTATGCCTTGCCTGCTTCATGGGAACAGTAACCTAGATACAGAGCACAACTGATAAACACAACTCAATATTTGGCATGTTCTGAACAACTGTATTTCAGAGGAAATTATTTGAATTCATTTTTATAGATCATAAGCTTGAAACTAAATTATAGCCACAGATTTTGGCACAGCAGAGTTCTCTGAACTGTAACAGCAAAGTCTGAGATAGGGTCTGGGGTTTTTAGCCTTCTAGAAAATAGAATGAAACTTCCTTTTCTTCTTATAACATCATCCCAACCACTGTATGTTTCACCCGATAGCAACATTTTTAATGATAAATGCTATTTTTCCATAAATTTGGACTAGGTGAAAAAGTGCTCCAGGTTTAAAGGAATTGCTACAGGTTGGGAACAAATGATAAACAGTTTTATTCAGTTATTTTATTTGTCTACAGGAAAAAGAAGAGATTCAGACTGATTTAATGGGAATATGTCCACTGCATAAAGATTAAATGTGACTGCTTCACACTTTGTTTCCAACCACTCGAGATTTTCTGATGAACATTAAACTCCAATTTTCATGAGCAAATACAACTGGTAACTCGAATTGTAAAAGCATACCTTCCTTTTTTTTCATCATTCTTGCAAGGAAAGTATCTTCAAGCCTCTATGATTGATAAATTAATAACAAATTTAGCTCACTGTGACTCAGCAAAGGAAAATACACAATGTGAAAATCTCAAAAGTAGTACTAGATTGTCAAATCAAATATAACCAAGACAGTTTCCCACATACAGATGCTGTAGATTAGCACTTGGGCCACATACTTATCTTGAGTATTTACAACTTCACAAGCAAAATAGTAAAAAAGCAATCTAGATTTGAAACTGTTTTTATCAATCATTTCTTATGCAGAATTACAGCACCACAGGAAAAAGGGACTACACCACAGAGGCACAAACTAGTGCAGAAAATCTGTGCTGCATTGCTTAAAGTTTTGACAGTCTGGCACAATCTTATTTTTATTTCTAAAGGTTTGTGGACTTCTGTGTGCCACTGTACCAATAAAACCCACTTTATTCTTAACTGATAATTAAATTATTTTAAAATTTAACACACTTCCTTTATCAAATTCCTAAATTCAGCTGCGCTGCACTCAACACTGGGCTTGCATGGAATCAGAAGAGAAAAATTGGTTTTGTTGTTTCACCTTTGCTGTGTCTCTGAGAGTTGCAAAAGTGTCTTTCAGAGCCCACTCATTTCAAGGTGCTTCAGATTTCAGCTGTAACATGTTTGTTTATCCCCAGTAATTATACACTTATCAGGCTGACTAAAAAATTCAAAGAAAAACTTTGTTCCACTCTATTAATGAGTTTTCAGCATATCTGATACAAGTTATGTAGTGATAAAAGCCATATAATCATGCAATTAATTATTTTCTTTTCTTCCATAAATGATGCATAAAGTTTTATTACCAAGAGAAAGCAGTAGTACGTAGTCACTGAAACATTAAAACTATTAGGCATTTAGGTGAGAAAATGTGTACTTAATTAGGATTACCACTTGAACTTACAAAATACAAGATATTCCAATAGTTAGTATCTACTATAACCCATCTGCAATTTTTTTTCTTGTCTGATCAAGCCCAAAATAATGCTATTATTAACTTTTCATTTCTGGCCTTTATTGCTTTTTATATGCAAAGGTAGTATGCCTTGTTTAGCTTTAGAATGAAACTTTACATAGTCACTTGTCATCTTTCTCCACATTTTTGCTTTTTTTTCAAATGACAGGTCTTAAGACTGCCAGGCTTACACCTGGGAGAGGGTGGTGAGTGAAAGCTGAAATTTCTTAGGGGTGGTTACCCCATGCCACCCAGCCTGGAAAGGCACAGTAGTGCTGGCTGCAAGGTAGAAAGCTGTGTGGGCCTGTGGGACTGCAAAGTTGTACTGTAGGCTAGAAATCAATTCTTGTGCTGGTATCTACTCACAAAAATTCACCCTCTCTTAAAGAATCCTCCATTTTAGTGTTTTACTACTTTGACACCACATTTGGTAAGATTTTATGTATCCTTGTCCCAGTGTCTTGCCTAAGGAGCCTAAAACAAAACATCTGGAAAGAAAGGTAACTGCCCAGAGTTCTTCAATGAGCACAGAAGCACACTTTGCTTCCTACTTCACAAGACACTGCATTGCTTTTGCTGCAGCAGAATCTCATTATTTTGTACCTCATTATTTAATATATTGGGTAAGCCTCACAAAAGCCATGAGAAAGTTTTCTTCCCACATCCAGTAAAACAGCTCAAAAGCAGATGCTGAAGGGATGCTTTAATTGTTGCTTTTGCAGAAAGTAAATCATTACTTTTGCTGAAAGAAAAGTCAAGGCTTTCACTTGTCTGCTAATAATTAAAATTAAAACTGAATTGCCACTGTTAATTAAAGCTAAATCACAGATTACACTTTATTTCAAGATAACTGTACAGTTACATTCCTCAAGACTGCACTTTCTTTTCAGAGAAGCAAGAGCTAGAATGCTGCCAAATAAATTTCTTCACCTTCCATGGAGAAGTATGTAAACAGTGAAATGGAAAATGTTATATAAAAAGAAATTAATCAGCAGGAAAGATTTTTTTTTTAATTCATCAGCATGAAATTATACTAATTTGGAATCTAATCAAGTCTGTGCTACGAGCAGAATTAAGGGTCAACACAGTATCTCCTTCAAGTTGGATACATTTTGAGTGTTTTCTGTTTAAATAATTCATTCCATTCATAGGATCCAAGGTCAGCATAAAACAACTTTTCTGAGTAATAACTAAGCAGAAATAAATCATATATTGCAGAAACAATCTTTAATCAAAGATATAAACATTTATCCAGATATGTAACTCAGGTTCTGAAGAACTGTTTTGAGTTGGTTTTTGTTAATTCATTTGAAATTCAGAGCAGCCTTAGCCTAGACTAAAAATGCCAAATTGAGAATTAAACTAACATTATAGAAAGTAACAGATGGGAAAAGGAGAGGTTTAAACACAAAGCTAAATGCCACTGCTGGAAATCAAGCTGCACCAGAAAGAACAAAAAGCAATTTATTCAAAGGATAAAGTCCAGCAACTGAATGGCAAGAAACTCATAAATCCTTCAGTACAACATTAAAAATTAAAACATCTGCTTTACTACAATTATTACAAACATCCAGGTTTAGTGCCAGTCATTCTTTTTATGTATAAGGCCATCTCTCTAATCAACACAGAAGCAGCTCTGCAGATGTGGTATCCACTCCAAAGGTTTTGTGCAGTTTGAAATCTTGCAGAATTTTCACATACTTGATTTTAGTTGTTAATGAATATTTGGGCTGTTGCTTTTCATCCAACTTCTCTCTGTGGCCATGCTTTCATATAGGAGGTTTAGTGTCAAATTAAGGTCAAATTTTTAGTCTTGCAACAAAGCCAAAGACAGAGGCAGAAAGAAGATACCAAATTTAGGAAATTTTTTTGTTATGGCTTGTTTTGGTATTTTTTAAGTGAGTGGCTGAGCTGTCATCACTCAGGAGTAAAACAGGTCTTCCTAGAGAAAGAAACTCCCTGCTGCATGATGGGCACCATCCCGCCTACCCTGGGAAAGGGAACAAGCTTCAGCTCAGTGATCTGTTCCAGTGGCCCTTGCCTGTCCTAGCAAAGAGCAGAAACAAACACCCAGCACAGCTGGTAACTCCCAAGCACTGTTCTCTGCCCCAGGGTAGAGCAGACCCTCCCTCACTGCAAGAATCAATTTTAGGAAAGTGTAGCAGTATTAAAGAGGACTCACACAAAAGCCATCAGTCCAGTGTCACTTCTGTGTGCTTTACACTTTTCTGTCCTTATTTTGATATATACCAGATGGACATTTTGACTTGCACTAATCAATTATGACATCATAAATTAGAATTAAAAATAAAGTGCAAAACATAAATTATAATCTTGCCTACAACTGGCTAAATAGGGGAACATGATCTGGAAAAACTGCATGGAGGAAATCAAAGGAAAACTGGTGATTCAGAGTGAACCTAATTTATCATAGGGATGTGTGCAATCGTCTACAGTTCTAGCATTTAATTAGGACTCTTGTCCTCAGGAAAATAAATTGAAAAATATTCTTAAGCCTTCCCTTTAGTAGACAGGAAAATAAATGTAAAAATATCTTTCAATTTTTTAACATTCAACTTTAATGTATAATTTAGTAGGGCAAATAAGGCAATTTACATTGAAATTTTGCTATACATAATAATTTAAGAAAAAATAATTATGGTATTAACATTGTTGCTATTTAACATTGTCAAATAAATTTATTATGTAGTTAGCTACCACCAGCCAGTTTTCTATCTGATTGGGATTTCTTTGAACATATCAAAATTAAAATATATAACACAACTGGGACGATAAACTTTCAAAGGCTTTCCTTAGTCTGGAATATATCAGGAAAAGTACCAGGAGAGTTTCTCATCACCAAAAGTCATTCAATACCTTTTAATCCAATCAAAGGACGATGAGACTATTCTGAAAAAAAAATAGCTTTTTGAGTGTTTTTTTTCAAAGAAGGATTTTAAATTGTCCTTGTTTAAACCTATTTGCCTAAGCCAAATTAAATACCTTTTCAGCTGTCTTAAAAATCTCAAGTCCCTCTTCAAACCTTTTCACTGTTTTTCTTTCATCCCCTGCATTAGATTTTATCTCTGTGGATGAATTCCCGTTCCATACACACACACATGCAAGTGCTCTCTTCAGTGTCAAGAATTCAGCTTTAGCTCAGTCTGGGTGGTTTAATCCTTTCCACAGAACATTTACTACCAACATATAAGTCCTACTTATGTTCTTCTCCTAGCTTGCATCTGCTGACCATACCCAACCCTCTCTTTCCAGTTTATTATTTATTTAAATATGCTTTCCTTCTCTCTGAAGAAATAAAACAATAAGGTCTATAACAAAACAATGAAGGTCTATAATAATCACTTTTATTAGAACCACTATTGTTTATATGGTTACACCTACTCTTTCCAGCTCTTTAGTCCACAAAACCCCTAAGAGCCACAACTCAGCCAGGAGCCATTGGTTGCATTCTCAGGCTATGAGATAGCCTTGGGTACTGCTGATCCAGTCACCCATCAAAGGCCCAATTCCTGTTGGCATCAGCCACAACTTCTTGACTTTGCACAGTGGATTTACATCAAAGCATTATCTCTAAATCAATGCTTCATACTTTCTATGGCAGGAACTTGGTGAACATTTTGACATGGAAAACAGATGCTGGACCTCATTAAAACAGTAATTGCATTTAGGAACAGTGCATTCATACATTCCCACACTCCAGATAATTGGTAGGTCTGTCAGAAGTCTTCAGACTCAGTGTGACAGGCACATGCTACTTTGTCAATGTATGTGAATTTCCCTTACTACTATGCTCCAACTTACTTGTGTGGTATGCAAGGCGCATGAACGCTGGCTGCTCTGTACTTACCACAGCATTAATAAGGCTCTTTCCAGACTTGGATCCAAAGATTGGAGGCTGAGCAGCGATTCCATTGCAATGAACCAATTTCTGTCACTGGGTCTGCCACTACTGTTCCAGGTAAAGACATTTGCATGAGGGCAAATGTGCTCATGTCTTGCCTGATACCAAAACTGGTTCCTGGAGGCAAAGGACTGTATCAATTATCTATTTATTTTAGCAGATGGATAGTGTTCTAGTCTATCTTAGTATTCAAAGCAGGTTTACTTTGCTTGCTTCACAGTTAACTCAGAAAATGTGTGCTGGTGGGTGATTTATTCTTGCATGTGACTGAATAACCGAATCCTTCATTTGAAAGAGGTTTTAGGCTGTTAATAGGGAATATGTTTTCTATATAGTCAGAAATAACACCTTTTTTCTCTTTCATACTTGGGCTTCAGCTTACAGTGCATTGTGTTTCTTGATTGCATCTTGTTGTATGTTGGTATTTGTGAGACTTCACAAATGAAACCTCTTGCTGTGAGGTGAGTCGCTGTTCAATTACCGAAAAACAGTTTTGCTAAGTAATATAAACCTTTCCTATTGTTTAGCTTTTTAAATTCAATAGTTAAATTCTACATCAAAACATCACAATCCTCTGTGATGTGTCATATTTGTTCCTCTCGAATTCAGTGCACATTCTTAACCCTTTCACTCATAAATATTTTCCACAGCCACAGACTCCTTGTTCACACTGGCTGAGATTCTGCTGACTTTCCTTGTGAGAGCACTGTAGGCAGGGTAGCAGCATGCAGTGTGTAGACCCTGCTCAGCTTTGTAGAGGACCTTTGTTCTTTCAAGAGTGTGCAGGTTTTCTTCCAAGGCTTCATCGCACACCCAGTGTCCCTTGGGAAGCTGCTGCAGGGACTCCCAGAAGTTTTCCCCTAGGTGGACTCCTTGCTGTCCATTTTGTTTCCTGGTGTGATTTCTAAAAGGTAGCCATTGCATTATCCATGACATTGAATGTGGGTCAGTTTAAAACAAATTTTTGTAACAACCAAATTGAAATGTAGTCAGCATTTAAAGGAAGGGGAAAAAACCCCAAAAGCAACCCAAATTCATTTCCCTTCATTACTTCACACACCTGTGTCCCCTAAAACCAAAACCAAAACCCCAAATAACCAAAACCAAACAACCACAAACAAACATGTAAGAAGATGTGTAGGTCCATGGTCCATCTATGCCAGGGGTGGGTGGCAGGTGAAGATTGTGGGGAAATGAAAAGTGGTAGATGGCTTGGATGAGGGAGTCCATTTTCATTTATTGAATGAAAGTCCCTGCAGCTGAACAAGGTCTGTCCTTGAAAGTATTTCTGTGTCCAGTAAAATATGAGAAAAATGTATCTGTCTGTGCTATTCCGGTTCCCACACTGACCTTCTAAAATGAGATTTTCAAAATATCACACTTCTAAATGAGAATAAGATGTAGCAGCATAAAAAGGCTTTCTCTGAGACAGAGGGAGAAATGTAATGCATAAGAATTTATGAGTGTAAATTGGCAGTCTAAAATAAAATATAGCACAGATATTTGAATTTCTAACACAGGAAAGATTAAAACCCAAAATACCACCAACTTTTTCTAATAAACAGTTTTTATTTGCTATTCAGACTGCCTTTTAGGAATCTTCAGAACTGTCGGAGATAAGCAGTTATTTCCATTGGCAAGTACCTTGCAAACATATATTCACTACAAACTGTGAAAATAACTAATCCAAGTGACATCTACCTCCCATTTTTGTCAAGCACCCAGATTGGCAACTTTCATAAAGATCAAGGAGCCAGACAATGTTTAAGATTTTTGTTTCTGTGTGTGCACATATTTTCCTCTTTGGTCCAACACATTTCCTACAAATCTCAACCTTAAATCACTTCTGTTAATGAACCATAGGGTGAAACTCCCCTACCAATCCTACAGCTAGGAAGCAACAAACCCAGTCTGGCACAGTGAATCATAATACTTAGGATAACTAAAAAGAGAGATGTAAAAGTCAGAATCACATTTATAGACATTTCCTTCTCCTGCTTCTCCAACTGCACCAAGTGCGAAAGGATTTAAGGTCAAATCCTCAGCAGGCAAAGCAGTGTATGCTAGTGCAGCATGAAACCACCATCCTTATTATCACAGAACTCACAGTGAAAAAATGAAAAATTTTAGTAAGCACAGCTTTATCAGAAAAAGAGCAACTAATTCTAAGAACATTCACGGCTGAGTGGTGCTGCTCTAAAGATGATAACAATGCCTCCACAGAAGCAATGACTCCTTGGATCAGTTCATTGTCTCCCTTATCTGTTACTTCGAATATCTTGTTATTTACTGTCAAATATTACCATTTACTTTCAGCCAACCAAAAATTAACTGAAGAGTAGGTCTTGTAACCAGTAAGTATGCTCACAAATGAAAAGTTTAGCAATAAAACTCTCAAAAATGTGGAAGTCATCATTATTCTGAGGGTATACAAAGGAAATTTTTTTTTACCATACTCTTAGCCATTATGGATTCACTGGCTTTTTTTTTTTTTTCCCTCTGAACTCTTTGCTCTCAATCCTTCTGGGCTTTGAGGGATCTGTGTGGATGTGAAGAGCATGCACACCCCTGGCTGAGTGCTTACATACACTAGCAGTACACATGAAGGAAGCAATGAACTATGCCCATCAGCTTCTCCAGACCCTGTTGCAGAAGTCTTTTTTTTTTTTTTTTTATGTCAGCAGAAAATGGTGGTTTGGGCAGAATAATAAATTCTTCAACTTTGTGACTTAGGACTGAAGCATGCTTTATGAAGAACTTGGTCTATGTTTGAGATTTATACTCAATTTTTTTCTACTCCAATTTTCTAAAACTTTGGTGTTTGAGAACAAAATTCAGGTCCCCTCCAGATCTAATATTAATTATTCATAACTGGTTGGAGTGCTCTAGAAGGAGCCTGGGCATTGTTGCACCTCTGTCTATGCCAAGAGCTGAGGAGAGGGGTTCTGGCTCTGACATTTCCTGGCAAAAGATGACAAACATCTGCCAGCTCTACCAGTTGGAAATGTGCTGGAACAGGTTGCCTGTTTGCTTCTCCAAGCTGTTGTCCGGCCACCTCACACACATCAGCATTGGGATACCTAGCTGCTGTGTCAGCTGGGGCACCCAAGGGGGCTGACACACACCCCCAAGCCTAGGACCTTCACTTACACTCTCCAAGAACCATGAACTGTTTCCAGACCTGTGGATTAGCATCTCTAAATTGTAGAAGGAAATAAAGTGTCTGAGTGAAGCTCAGACTCTGCAAACTCAAGATAGACAGTGGAGGTTCCAGGATGTTTCAAAGGATCTGCTGCTTCAAATTCTCTCCTTTCTTGCTATGATCCACACCTCACGGTAAGAATGAGCAGCAGTAACATCCTCAGTTCAATCACTACTCATTCAGGGGAATGGCCTTGTGAAAAATTTATTTTTGCCACAATATGCAAAATTATTGTAAATTATATTCAATAAAGAAACAGTGTAATTGAAACAAAAAGAGTGGTGTGATGCTTCCGTGATTAAATAAGGCTGTATCATTTGGAGTTAATCCATTTGCCCTAGAACACCTTTTCAAAGCTAACAGCTGGATTTCCACATTCAGAAGTTTATTATTCTTTATATGATCAGTGGATTGTGGTGGTTTTATTTGATTGTTAGCTTTATAAGTGAGAATTCAGGGTATTTAAATAAAACATGACATTTTATCTATGGGAAGAATGATGTTGCTTTAAAGATTAACCTGAAACGCTTTCCTACTCTTTCATTTTTGTGGAGGGGTCAGAGAGTCAGGCTCATTTGAAAAATAATCCTGGACAAAAGAGGAATCCTAGAGGTTTAATTCAGTCTCTCCTTAACTTCACTGGTACCAAGCCCTGTCCTAGATGAGCCATGGAAGCAGATCCTCTTTCCATTCTTGTGCCTCCAACAAAAGCCTTAATACAAGAGATCAGCATCAGAGTGTCCCAGCACTAGTTTGAGGACAGAGAAATCCTGCATGCTGCTGGTGATATCTATAGGCACAAAAGATGTAATAAAGTTAGGGACTGTTGTGCAATGCACCTACAGGGACTTGTCTTTCCATGAATGCTGTTTATGTGGTTCATGCAGTGATATTCATTAAATGTTCTGAAGGCTATGAAAGGGTCAAAATTTTTCCTGTTGTTTTATCTTGCTTTCACATGATTAATTACTGCCTACCTGTTAGAGTGTTGGAGTGGCAGCAGCTCCCAAGGGAAGCCAGCCTTGACTGGTTGAATAAGCACTTTCCCAGACTCTAGCAAAGTGGCAGCAAATTGCCTCTGCAGCAGAAGTGCCTTCTGACATACCGGCCGCCTTCAGACTGAAGAATTTTGCCTGCTTCCTCCTCCTGAAGTGTCAGGCTGCCCCTTCAGAAAATGTAGGTAATAATTAGGGCAAAACCTAAGCAGAAATGGTCCTGTTCTGAGTCAATACCACTCCACTCTGAAATCCTTGTAGCCACCCCTGTACCTCACCTCAAAGGCTTCTCACAAGGTTGACACGAGAGGCTGCCCAGATTTCTCCTTATGGGCTCAGCTCCTTGATCTAACATGGGAGAGGAATGCAGCAAGGGCAGTAAAATGACTTATGCTGACACGGTAGCATTGCTAATAATATCTGAACATGGGTGTATGGTTTTCAAGAGAAAAAAAGAAAGAGTGCCTTTGGAGGCTAGAAATACTTCACAGGTTCTGCTAATTTCCTTTAGAATTACACAGTAATCACAGCACCTTTTTATTGCTTTGAAGATATTTATCTTAATACTACTAATTCTTGCATAATGATTTTTTTATTGAACAAGTGTTTGTCTAAGTTAGAATCAACACCATGTATTAGTAAACACTAATGCTACTCAACTTTTAATTACAATACTGCATTGAATAAATTAACTCATTGATTTTTTTTTTCTTAGTGTTTATATCTAGGATCTCAGCCCTCCTTGTTGCTACATTTTTAAACAGTTACTAAACCACATATGTGTATATGTGCACATGTATTTTTACATGTAACAATTAATTGATTAGAATTGCTGCAATTAACAGCCTACAGTGATGGCCCACACGGAGGAGACAAACATCACTTCCACATCATAAAAGTAGTCACTTAAAATAACAGTAAATGAAGGACAGGTCAACTGCTGACCAAATTAAACACCTCAGAATGATCAATGCAGACAAATCAGTGACACAAACTATCCCTAATGCAGTCTTGGAAGAGGTCAGACAAGCCAGAGCAAAAGCCACTCCTTTGAAACATTTCATAAATATCAACACTCCCCTAAGAAAAAAGAAACCAACAAGACAGCAACAACTGGCTGAACACTATGTTTTCTAGAGGCAACTTAATTATATAAACTTTGGATTAATGTCAGGAATAACAACATTGACAGTATCAATCATTGCTCCAGCTTCTTTTGTGCATTTTGCATCAAGAATAGGCTTTCTAGCATTAACCTCAGTGAGAGCTTGCTGCTGAAATCCATGTTCCCAGTTAAAAAAATGTCAGGTGTGAGAAGAGGAGAATAAAATGCTTACAATACCCTCGTGTCTCTCCTGATGGAGAAACACATTACAGACCCCAGTGGCAGACGATTTCTGCCTGAGGATTTTTGCTGACAGCCAGTGCGTTTATTGATTACCACCACATGAAGCTCAACAAAAGATTTGATAACAGACTACTCAACACAAAGCCTGGGGACCTATCTGGATGCTTAAAAATCTAGCACAGGTATTTGGAAAGGATTTTTCAGGGCTCTTGGCTGCTTCTGGTGCTGTGGGGCCAAGTTCTGCCATGGTGGCGATGCCTGGCCCTGCCTGCCCTGGCTTGACCTTGTTGCTGCCCTCTCCTCCCAGCTTGCCTTCCCCTGGGGAGGAGCCCAGATTTTGCTGCACCCCTACAGAGTTGTGTAGGAGATGATTTTAGAATATCTCTTCTAAATGTCAAACCACTTTCTCCAGCTGAACGTGTTACATGGTAATGGGTTATTTCTTGGCCCTTGGTTCAAGGCCAGACCATACATTTTATGCTCAGTGTGGGAAAAGGAGGGAAATTTTTTCCTGCCTTTTTTCCGTTCTGTTCTATAAGCAGAGCAATTACAGTCATACACCAAAAAAAGGCTTTCCAGCTGTGGAAAGTCCCACAGGAGAAATTTTGAGGAAAAAATTGCCTCTGGAGTATTTTGCTAGAGGGTTGATCTTTGCTTAGTGCACTGCCAATGCAGATAACTGATCCTCTGTGGAAAGCACTACCAGACAGAACTCCAGATGTGACAGCTGGGGAGGATATAACAACATTGGTGACATTCACATGCCATCAAACACCTGACCCTCAGGAATATCACCTGTCCCTGGATCTCCAGGGGAAACATGATACCAGGTCTGGCCACTCCCCAGGGTAGATCACAAGGAGGTCCAAACATAAGAGAAAATACATGGTGCTAAAATGGTAGAAATGTCCTAAAGATATTTCCAAGAAATCCATTAAATGCTCAAGATGTGTTGGGCTTCTGACAGCAGCTAGCCACATCCAGATGAAATAGAACTGCAGCTGCTAGAATACAAGGACTGTGTGATTTACAAAATTATTTCTGGGATGTCCAGACTTGGGCTCCATATTGATTCACTTTCTGTCCTGGACAAAGAGCAGTGCTCAGAGCAACATGTGATGCACTTTTCTGAAGGCTTCTTATCGTGGGACCAGGCCAACTCTTATTTAGGATGTTTCCAGTAGGATTTGCCCAAAGCCTCTGTCAAAATATCTCAGCACTGCTCTCAATAATGATTAGAGATATTGAGAGGTTTTTCATGCATATATAGATACATGAACAAATAAAGATACATCATCCAAATTTCTGGCACTTTTATCTTTGTATAGATTGCAACATCCTGTGATAGTATTAGATAGGAGTAATTTGATACTCAACACTTCACCTTATACCTGCACCCATGTCCTTAATCCATGGGACCAGCCATGGACAGCACTATGATTCTCAAACCATTGAAAAAATTCTAGCAGCACCCATCCCCTCCAAAACCACAATTTAGCAGAATTACATTTTCTTCTTCCTCTCCAGATGTTCAATTCACACACGCTCCTGGACTTCCCTTCCCTCGCTACCTCCTGATGTGAAGGCTGGATTCAGTCCAGAAGCAACAGGACAGAGAAGAGTTACTGACTGAAGTGCAATTTTACTCCAACCTTTCTACATCCCTTAACTCCACACTGAAACTCTCTGTCCTCTTATTCAGTAAAGGGCAGTGCTGGAGGCGGTGGGATACCAGCAAGAGGAGAGGAAAGGCAGGGGTAGGCAATGGTGTAAGCAGGACAGACGCAGTGAAATGTCCTAGCTCCCACCTTTCTTTTCTGGCTCCAGACACAGCTTCAAAACCTCTGAGGCAGCAGGAAAAATTCAATTCAGCAGTAATTTGCAAGGGAAATACAATTAGTGCATTAAGATTATTTCACTAAATGATTTCTTTTGCTCCATCACAATAGTGCCTTCTCTGACTGCTGCTAAAATGGTCTGTAAACTCCACAGGGGACAGCCTGAAAAATACCACCAAGAGTTACTTGATGGCTGGCTTTTTGCACAGAAGCTCTGCTGGAGTCCTGTGTCTTTGACTAAAGCATGTGCACCGTTGCCACATGCTAAACCTTTCAGAAAGGCAATGGAGAAATAAGGGTTGCCACTGGGATGTTAGATATGAAAGCACTTTCTGCATCCCAGGGATATGGAGGACATTTTTCTCTTTTTTTCCCCCTTTTTGTTTTTTTTCAAATCAAATTGCATATTATTTTAAAATCTTTTATTTCGAACTAGCAGCATGAGCACTTTTTAGTTTATCTAACTCTGACATCTAGTGCCTAAGTCCACACCACTTATTAACAGCAACAAAAGCCTAAAGCAGCCCTAGAGACAAAGACACTTAACAAAGAGAATATTGCATCAAATCTGTGTTGTCTTGCACAACAATCTTGCACCACAAATCTGTGTTATGGTAAGTTTGTTCCTGAGTTCACCTCACGGTTACACCAGTGGCTTTCTAAACGCAGTATGAATTTCAATGAATTAAAAGATGTCTAGTGGAAAGAAAGTTTCAAACTTCGTGTGGGAGTTCTAAACATTTTAAGGGAATGTCACTTTTCAAGTGACTGTGTTCTTACAAAGGACATAACTCCAGCCTGGTGGGATCCCACCTGCCCACAGATGGGATCTCTCCTCTGAAAGGACAGGGACCTGTTGGAGCAAGTCCACAGGGGTCGCCTAGCTGATTAGAGGTATGGAGCACCTCTCCTACCAGGAAAGACTGAGAGAATTGGGACTGTTCAGCCTAAAAAAGAGGAAGCTTGGGGTGATCTAATTGCAACATTCCAGCACCTGAAGGGAGCCTAGAAGAAAGATTAAGAGAGACTATTTACAAGACTCTGTCGGGGCAGGGAAAGGGGGAATGGCTTTAAACTGAAACAAGGTAAGTTTTGATTAGCTATTGGGAAGAAATTCTTTACTGTGATGGTGATTAGACATTGGAACAGGTTGCCCAGAGAGAGAAGCTGTGGATGCCTCATTCCTGGCAGTGTCCAAGGCCAGGTTGGATTGGGCTCTGAGCAACCTGGCCTAGTGAAAGGTGTCCTTGCCCACGGCCAGGGGTTGGAACTAGAGGATCTTTGAGGTCTGTTCTGACCCAAAGCATTCCATGAGTCCATGACAATGGTTTTCTTGGCACTACAGGTACCAAAACCATTTTTCTTTTTGTGTTGATAATTCTTTTTCACAGAAATGTTGGAAGAATCATGGAAGAAACTGTTTGAAGAAGTTCATTTGCAGATACTGTCATTATAAATACCATTCCAGCTGTCCTTTATAGGATGCTACACACCAGCATTTCCTGGGACTGGCATCTGAATCTGAGTTTTCTTCAGCAGTACTCAAGTTTTTGACATGGCTTTTTATGTGATCAGTTTATCTTAACTTTCAAAGTAACATATACTAACTCAGCTACTCAGACTTATTACAACTACCTACCACCTCTTCTTCTGATGAAACACCAAAACAGATGCACCTTAAAGGAGAAAGGAATTCCAGCAGAACGAACATGAAAGCAGAAGACAAGCTGTCCCCAGACACAGCCATCTGTGATAGGCACAAAGCCTTAGTATTTAATGTATTTAATACAGATGTATTTTTACTTAGATTATATTTCCATTTCTATTTATTGTTACTGTTATTCTAATTATCGTTATACTTACTTAAACATTAGTGATTTTAAACCATATCTTTATTTAATCATTATTTAGTCTAAGACACAAAACCTTAGTATATCTGAGCTGCAATGAACACTATGCCCCTTTGTTGCATATTTCCCATTACAACTAAAGTAAAACATGAGTTAACATGCAGTCCCTTCCTGCAATCCAGTGCCAAAGAATCTGTCCATCCATCCACAAGTCCCTGCAAGAGCGAGTTAGCCTTTTCACTGATCTCATGTCACAAATCCACTGACGGGAATGGTTCAGATAAACTAAATTACAGGATATAACCTGGAGGGCAAAGAACTCCCCACACAACAGTTTATGACCAGCAACAGTGACTGTAGGAATTCAGCCCTTCTTACCTATGAAGTCTGAAATTCAGAAGAGGGAGAGGAAAAGAGTGAGGAGCAGGTTGCATGCCTTGCACACACCATTGGGTCAAGAGCATACTCAAGCAGTTACCAGGGAACCACTGCAGCCCCATGTTTTAGCTTGGATTATGATTAGTGCTCACATAAGACCTGTTGCTAAAACAACAGGTCTTGGGGTTGGGCTCTGCCTATACCTTGGACCAAGATGCCAAAACCCTTTGCTTACTTACACAGTATCATATCAAAAGGGCTGACAAGACAAGACAAGAAATTTTTAAGAGTTAACTTCTGTGGAATTAAAAAGTGCTAGAAATAAAATCCTTTTACCAAAGATGGAGACCACTTTTCAACACAACTGCTGATTAATGACCTGCTTTGGTCAAATATTTAAGCCATTCTTGTCTAAAGTGCATAAAGATAGAAAAAGACTTATTAAAAGAGCTCTCTGTGTTTCTTGGCAACAGTTTGTTTGGTTTGTCAGAGTGAAATGCATTTTCATAGGACCTCTGACGGAGCTTAGTAGGAAGGTAACACACACAAAAGTAATTTGACTTGGCAGTCTGAACTAAATTATTGCAGAGTGATGAATAATAACACTACATTTTCATATTTATGTGGTATTTATATTATTTGTATAGTACCTTTTAAAAATAGTAGCACTTCTAGATTTTCTGTAACAGAACCCAAAGAACTTAGAGTACAGGAAAGGCAATTCTGTGTTCTGCCAAAATGGTCAACAGGGACTTAGACCCGAAAGGAGTCAACCTTCCCGCAGGCTGCAAGATATTCTTAGCCTTTCAACTATGTGAAAATCTGGGAGACTACAGGAAACAGATTTGTGCTTCCTCTGCATTTCCTCCTCCCAGTTCTTGGATGAATAAATTGGGACCAATCTTCCAAATGCTACAAACACAAGAATTCACTGCCCTTCCCGTGCTAATGATACTGGGAGTGCATGGTGTAGTATGGCACAGAACACAGCATGTGATCATGGCTATAAACACAGTGTGAGCACACACACAACTCTACACATGGCCACAGCAGCACATCCTTGAAAATTAATCATTCCTTATGTAATGTATACTCCAAATAAGTCACTTCCAGATATTTGAATATGAGTATTTGTGGTGTTACAAGGCTTTATGATCTCCTACATTTATCAGTAGCTCATTCCAAGAGCACAGGACTTTGAAAGAAATCCAACCTTTCGTTACAGAGAGGAACTCAGCTTAGATGGTCCTTAGGTCTTCCCCAACAATGGACCTTAACAAAGAGACATCACACCTTAAGCAGACAGACAGCAGGCAAAACTATATGTTACATCAGTCTTTCAGATTTTCAAAGTTGTGGCTGAAGATGTTCACCAAATACAACCTCTGTTAAAGGCTTCATCTGACTTTAGGACCTTGCTTTTTAGCTCAGCTAAGCAGCTCTAGCAATAAAAAGCCAAAACCTGCAAGCAAATTCTCTTACTTTCAGGCAAACTGAAAGCAGACAAAAATGCATTTGGGGTCAATCCCAATGTTTCCCTCATCAATATTTTGATGTATTTTTTCCCCTTCTTAAACACCTTGTCTCAGAGGTGCTACCCCCACCACTGATGAGCTTGGCCTTGGCCAGCAGTGGGTCTGTTTTGGAATTGGCTGCTCCACTGGACATAGGGGAGCAGAAAGCTTTTCAGAAAGCTTTTCTTGCACCCCCTCACAGAAGTCACTTCTTCAGCCCCACCTCCACTCCCCCAGCTATCAAAACCAGTGAAACACAACAGAGATAAAGAAACCTTACATCTGAAACCTTTTTACCAGACTTTAAATACTAGTCTAACTAGTATATTAATGCTGATTTTCTAGAAAAACACATTTAAAATTTAAATGTTTGAAGTTTAGGGTTTTTCCACTATGTCAGAGAAGATGGTGACGCTTTCTCCCCCAGAGAACCCAAAATATAGCTTGTATATTATTTAAATTGATAACAAATTACATAACTAGTAGAAGTAATTTTACAGTACAGTCTGGGAAGGAAGCTGGAAATACTGATACCTTAGGGGAAATGCAAATTGCAAAATGTAATTAGTCATATTAATTTCTGGCCAAAATAATAGATTTTGTATCTACATACTTATTAAAAGTTTTACTAAGTGACAACAACTGGCAAAGACTTTCTAATTGTAACCAAGAGACAGCAATAATGATGCTTGGCTGTTGCACATCTTATCAAGCAGTGCATTTTCTGAAATGTTGAGGAGGCTTTGTGATGGGTCTCAAATCAGGTCTCAGGAGAAAAAATGTCTTTTGAAAATCCAGGATTCATTCTTGAACCACTTGAACCACCTGCATTAGTTTGACTGATTTGTGATATTTAATTTGAATGTGTGATCAACTCACAGCAAGGGAATAGAAGCTCTGTCATAAAAGAAGGGAATATTGTACAAAACTGGCTCTTTTCAGTGAAGATTCACAGCACTCTACAACTGACTTCTGTTTATACTCAGAACCACTCATGGTTTATCCAAAAATTGGATTTCATCTGAATGTAAGAAACCACTGCAGAAGTAAACCTTGCTGGCCACTCACAGATAGTTTCAGATATCTCCCACTAGTGATGGTACCAAAGTGCAGCTTGGCTCTGCCTCAGAGCTGATCTGCTGAAGCAGAGGTTTCACCCCTCCTGCACACCATTTGACACCTCTGCAGACTGCAGAAACCAACACATGCCCATGGTCTGGCTGCATGGGGCACCTGGGGCTTTCTTCTCATGCTGGAAGATCTTTCAGACTCAGTGCAGAGCTACTGAAACCTCTGCAGCCACCAGCAGAGGTGTGATAGCCCTGGACACATCTTGGAGCTGTTTCTCAGTCTGGGGGAAGAGCTGGGAGTGTTTGTGGCAGAGCTGGCAAACAGCTTAGACTAACAGAACACTTTCAGAGTTAATTTCTTTCTGAATTTGGCACATTTCTCAATTTTCATGCATTTTCACGTAGATTAAGACATTAAGCAACTGTTTTCCTCTGTAACAGATGCTGTGAAGATAAACTCCCTGTATCAACACTGGTAGGCATCATCTGCACAGCAAAAGACCTTTAGTTTTTCCTTATTCAAAGACTACAGGTCCACTTACCTGCTGAGTCTTCATCAGACCTCAATGGTACCATGTTGATACATCTTACCAGCTTCATTTTTCTTCCTGTACTTCTTCCACATTTTTTTCCAAACTGAAGCAATAGCACTGAATTCAAAGGCAACCTGTGTAGTTGAAAATACTATTTTTAGTTGTACTACAAAGAAATAGACACTTTCAGTGATGCCATCAGTATTAAAAGTATACATATATATTTATTTTGGAAAAAATCAAATATGAATATACTGATGGTGCACTTCAGGGCTAAACATCAAAATGTGTAAGACTAATTCAGGCATTCAGAAACTGATGCATTGTTTCATCTTTATTTTTCAGAAATACAACTCAAAACCCAGCCTTAATAAATGAAAAATAATGAGTGCTCCTCCAGAATTTCTTGAAAAGTTCTCATCCAGAATAATCAGACTGAATTTATCTCTTAGAAGAAAATAAAATTCCCCCCATATGAGCAGAAGCTTTAGTCAGTATTACAGAAGTTTTAGTATTCAGCATTAGAAGGGTTTAGTCAGTATTACAGGATTTCCAAACAAACTACAAGAACAGCTAGCCTTACCAAGTAACTCTCTAGTTTTTCCATGAACTTGGACCAAAATCCACAGTTAATAGTCACTCTTTCCCCAGCCCATAACTCTGGGCAGCAGTACTACAAGATACTAATTTGAGCTAACTCTGCTACAGGATTTCCAGAAGAAAGGTTGTTTTTTTCCCCTTCCTTTGGCAGGTTATTTTAAGGTGTCAATTTGAATTTTTGGCACTACATCAAATCTTTCTGCAGAAAAGCTGTTTCTATTCTCTACAGGACTCTTAAATGCAGGAGGAATACACTTAATTCTCCACAAATTGTAATTTTTTTCCATTATCCTATTACTATAATTTTCCACAATGGTCTTGACAGTCTTCTTGGCTCTGCCTTACCAGAAGAAAGGGGTTTATTAATTTGTTTTGTCTTGATAACTGTTTTACCATGAAGGAGATGCCAGCCTGTTGTACACATGCCTTGCTTTGCAGCAGAAAAGAGAAGAGCAGTAGCCATGGCTGCACTGTGAAAACATATCTATTTCACAGCTCTGTATTTCATGGGAAAAATAAATCTAATAACTGCAGCAATTATAATCATGGCAATGATGTGTGCAGTGACATTTTACAACGCAGGAAAATTTTCAGACCAACCTTGACTGCAAGCATCCCTGTGTGACAAAAAATGCCCCTGAATAGTCCCTGTCTGAAATGTCCTGTGTAGATGAATAAGGGCCCATATTTTTTCTCACAAAGGCTGCCATCTTACTGCAATAAATCCCTCTACCAGCATGTCTCTCTGTACTACAGTGTGCTCCTAAATGGCAGTCACACTTCATAAGCCCAGAAAATGGAGAGTATTAAGTAATGTAGCAACGTAAAGAAATTCACTAGGAAAATGCACAATTCAACAAATCTGTTCTCCCAATTTTAGATGCTTCATTGCTCCATAGTGCCTTATCCCAAGGTCTGAACTGCAGTGGTACTTCAGGTAATCCCAGTTGGAGCAAGGCACTCAGGGAAAGTGAAGACTTCTGACCTCAGCTGCACAGCATTCAGGCTGTGTCCAGGAGTATTTCCTCTGCAGTGTAAATTATTCTTATTGTTTCAGCTCAGGACACTGGGAAAGCAAAACATTTAGAAACGGGATATCACATTCAACTTACCATCATAATTGTTTGGGAGGAGAGAGACAACTGCTGTGCTTTTTCCGCTTAGCTAGGAATGAACCTGCCATTTTGGATTTTAAAACCAATTAATCATGGCTCCAATCAGTTTTGATCAGTAAGCAAATGTTTCATTCCATTCCTTGTATAACTTTATTGAAAGCAGGGGTCAGTTTTTTAAGATTTTTTTGCTTGTATGTTTGGTTTTGAGAGCTATTGCCTTCCAGAAACAGCGGTTTAAGAGGTCAGCCTGTGCTGGCAGAGGTGAGGACAGCAAAACTCCCAGGCAGTGAACTGCAACATCCGCCCTGGGGAGATGGCAGCTCTCCCCATGGAGCACAAAAACATCCTACCATTGTTTCCTTCAGCTTTCTAGTCTCAGAGAAAGCTTCAAACTGCTGTCCTAAAAGAGGGCATCCCTTGCCAGAAGGCACTGAGAGAGATTACAGGAGAGACTGGACTCTCAGCTTGAAGGACATTTGCTGAACTTCCTACAGTCAGGGGGTCACAGCTAGTCTTGTGCAAGGAGAAGGTTTCAGAGTGTTTTCTTGCCCCTGCACAGGATTCAGAGCAGCTGGTAAGATTAAACACTTACCATTCCTTTTCTGCTGCACCAACATTTTTTGCCATCTGTATGCTAACAGCCTTAGCTTTATAACATTCAGTGATATAATTGTCTCTGGGAGCTGAAAGATGACTGAAATATAAGCTTTTATAAAATGAGCATTTTCCAAATCACTGCACCATGAAACAGTCACTTAAGCTAACTGGAGAAAGAAGATACCAGTTCAGAAGTTCAGGTGAACTTGAAAACAAAAGAGAAAAGATCATACATCATAAGATCAAACATCTCCTTCTGTTCTGTTGAATCAGTACTCCAGTGGGACAAATGGCTCAAAACTGTCCTAGAAAGCCCCAGAAAAAAAAATTCTATTCCAGACTCAATTTATACCCATACTAAGCCTGACAAGAGTTTGCCTGATCAATTAGTGCAGGTCCTTACCAAGCAGGCAGCTGCCTTGCCGGTCCTGCAACAATGAAAGCCTGTTAGCCCACCTTGAACATCAGGTGTCAGCAGAAACAGCTGCATGGAGAGGCCAAGAGCTCCACAGACTTGCAGGGTGAATGGAAATACTCAATTTCACTTGCATTTGCAGCACAGCACCGCTGAATTTAAGTCAGTCCCCAGTTCTTAAGGCCTTGAAATAACTGTGCAAAATTGTAGGGTTGTTATTAACACTGCTGGAGAAAGTAATGCTGTAAGAACCTCTCAACAGGTTCATCTGTTCTTTTCTTCATCTTCTTCCTGCTTTAAAAAGGCTGATGACAAACAGAGGATGATACTCTTTTGCCTACTGAGAGATCCTGTGTATTGAAGCTTCAGCTCAATCATCTGTGAAGCTTTTCAAAAATCTTCAGCACTGCAGCAAAATTTAGCATGGATTAGCTTCCAGCTGGGAAAATAATAGGTAGACGTTTTGTGCCTTTATTCATGGGAGAGCAAACACATGGATATCTCTACATGATTTCTGTGTATAAATAATTGACAAGAAGTTGATGGTGGGGAGGGTGGCAGTGATTTTGAAATTCAGTCCTGTACCTGCAACATAGTATGCTTAAATCTTTTGGCCTTATACCTATATTTAGCCTTACTCCTTCAACCCAGAAGAGCAAAGAAATTACTACAGTGAGCATTTTTAATCTGAAAATTTACTTCTAGGTTGCTTCAGCATTTGCAGCACCTAAAGTTAAAGAGAAACAAGAGCTTGGGATTTAAATTCCATGGCCTGTTACAGTCTGTTTAAATTACTGCAGATTAAAACCCTATGTAGCTGCTGTGAATTACATTGGAAAGAAGCAAAACCTGTGATTGCCTTGCCCAAAAATTTAAGCTGATGCCTGTAACAGTTTCACAGAGTTTTTGCTCAGGCTAAGCATGCTTAAAGTAAAATTATGCACCTGGTGCTCCTACAGGTCAGGCCCAGCAGCCCCCTTGCACAGAGCCCTTTTGGAAACTTTGTGATAATCTCAGAACTGTGCTGCTTCTTTTTCCAGAGAAAAAGAGCACTATGCCAGGTCCTCAGCGCCAAAAACAAAAAATTAAGTTCCCTGAGGGACCTACAGGACAAGCTGCCCATTTCTGCCAGCTGGGGCTTGGGCAGGTCAGGACCCGGACAGGATCTGACAGGACCAACAGCTTACAGCTGAGAGAGGGGGTAGGCAGGACCCTGCATTATTGTGTTCCTCAAGGAAAAGAAGCCACAAGAGCTCATTTTCTCATTGCTCTTGGGGAGTTGTGATGGATGTGCACTTTTGAAAGGTCTGTCAGGTAAGGGAATACCATTTTTATGTGATTTTTTTTCTGAGGTAGCTTTGACATTCCTTGTAGAATGTTAGTATGGTTTAAGCACCCTTCCTTCTTGTGATGACCAGGTTTTACTGGTGCTCTAGTTTCTACCTATATTGTGTCTCAACAAGTCAGTTCTCAAAGGCATTGTCAGTGAAGAGCATTTTAACCAATGCTCTGGTCCATGATATGGTTAAACTGGGGGTTAAATTCTGGCTGCAGAAATCCTGTTGGAGAAGGTGAAAAAAACAACTTATTTGTAGCTGAATGGTTTGAGCACAAAGTACTGGCTGTTTACTTGCTATGTAAACTGAGAAATATGAATGCCTGAGGTCTGCTTTTTTTCTTCCATGGTTGTACTTTTTTAGCTGTTTTGCCAAGCTCTTTTGCCTGCACCTAACAGGTTGTACTCTAGTGTAGGAGAAATAAGTCGGAAATGTTGTCCCAGAATATCCCTCTCTGTCAACATTTAGCATTTTCTTCAGTAGGTGCAGAAAACTTCCCTGTTGGGAAGGAGAGCAAATGGTCTGCCCTAATTTTTTTTCTAATTGAGGGAAACATTGAGGGGAAAAAAGTGCTTGTGCAAAGGGTATAGGGGGGATGGGGAAAAGTAGGGAGTAAAACAATTTATGTATTTACATTCTGGGATGAGGAAATGAATGATACTCCCCAACACTCCAGTTGATAGTACCACAGTGGTAGCTGATTAGAAGAGGAAGCATTTATGTTAATGATCTTATTTTGTGATTCAATTTCTTTCAAATTCTACCATCTGTTTTAAAATTCATGTTTCTCTTAGGACGCTAATAAGCACACGTGGTTTAATGCTGCATGCTAGTCACCAGTAGCTCTTGCTGATTTAAATGAAAATTGTTTTTTGCCTGAATCTGGTCTGCGAGATTTGGTCCCTGTTTGAATAACAGTTTCTGGAAACTGCTGGAGAGAGAAAGATTTATAGCAAGATATGTTTGCATGTCTCTTCTGCTTTATTTGGAAATGGTCTGTCAAAAATGAGACTGAACTTGGTAATGTTTGGAATTGTGTTTTGGGCCAGGGGACTCATTTATGGTAGGCCAGTGTCTGGCTTTCTTCATTAGCTGCTGCTAATGGCAGTTTTCATGATTAAAAGTGGCACTGTTTGGGTATTTGTTTTATAAGTGAAAATTTATCTGGCTATTACTAAACACAAGCCATCCAAAATGGGAAGACTTGTCTTTAGCAATAGTCAGATAATTAATTTGTTGGTGAATGTGAAGTTTCTTCCCAAGCAAGGAAGTAAGTCAGTGGTTTTGAACAGTTTTGTGAAACTCTTATCAAAGAGGTGGTGGTGAATGCTTTGCATTATTCAGGCTTTGACAAAACTTTTAATACTTAAGACCTTCGATGCCTATGACACAAAACTAGTCTGATGGTGGAAGTTTTCAGCAACATCACACCCCCTCCCTTGAATCTAAGAGTTTAAGTTTTCATTTAAGGCTTTCCTGCAATAAAAGAGCTTGTGTGAATGTGTGTGTGAAGCATTTATTTATGCAGCTGTTCAAAGTGATGACAGGGAACAGGAGCAAATATGGGGTCCTCAGCTCAGCCCCACAACAGAAACAGAAATAGAAACTTTTTTTTATAGCCATATGAATGGCCATCACTTTACTCTAGAGCCTTCAATAAGCAAAGAATACAGTCAAATGCTGAATTTGGCTGGTTCCTGCAGATCTCTATGACTCACCTCTGCTAAAATTAGCTAATCTTCATTTGTAGCTTCATGTTGTAAACACAGTTTAAAAACCCTAGAAGAACCCAATCAACATCAAGGGAAGGTGACAATGTTTTTTTTATCTTGAAAGCAAACTTGAAAATTAATGCCATTTACTGGTGTCTCTGATAAGGCAACAAGATGGACTGTGGATGAGCAAGTTGCAGTATTTTTTATCTCTCCCTGGTGTCATCTCAGACTCACTGCTGCTGGGTCATGTGTGAGAAAATAGAAACCCTAAACAGGAAATTTTGCTGCAGGTTTAAATCCCAGTAGACAGTACCTTTGTTCTATAGCAGATCGTGGCCAGAGTAAAAATGTAAAAATTAATATTAACCTTGCCATTTGAACTCATAGTGACAGACATAATCATTATTAGTTTAACCAAACTAAACAAACTTCAATAAATATATATTTCCAAAGTTTAGGCCTTTCTTTTAGTTGTTTTTATGTGAAGCCTTTCTCTCTTTGAAGATGATTGCTGAGACAATAGTTTTTGCATCTGAAATAACCGCTAGCCAAGAGACTTATAACAGGTTTTGTGCTACAGAAAAATAGACACATCTTCCCAAAACTGTGAATTCTTTTTCCTAAAAGTGTGACCCTTAACTCAATTTTAGCTCAGTTCAATTCGTAGTTGGACATTAATATTAAGCAGCTGAAGAAGATCCCTGGATTTGCATTTTTGTCTTTTTTTAGTACCAAAAAATCATCATAAGTAATTTCATTTTGAATGTAGTAATAAAACTTAATCAGAAATAACTGTCCTTAATTCTGAATGCTAGAAATCATATACAAGTCTTACATCTTAAAAAAACTCATTTGCAAAGAGGATTAGATGGGATCTTCTAATTCTCATTCCATTTAATCTGCTTTACTAATAAGGTATAAATACTCATTTGAATTATGTCAGGCTCACTCTGTACCTCATCTCAAGAGATGCTGAGTGTCTGGGCCCATGTGGACCACCATTGATGTCCTGCTCCAGCATCACTCCTGCTTTCTGAGCTGCCTGCTTTGGCCAGAGCTCTTCTGCTCTGTCCTGGCTTTGGTTTTATGCAGTCAGTGTTTCTTCCAAGCTGGCCTCCAGCACACTGCAGTTCTTTTGATGTTTGTGCTAGAAAAGGATGCTTTAGCTGCAGCAGATTTCACAGGGCATCAAGGCTGTCTGTACTTGGGTTCCTACTTTGTGTATTCACTTGGGCCTTACATGTGTGCAACTAATTCTGTGTTTCAGGAGGCATTGTATACCATGAAGTGAGACAAAAACTACAGGTGTTTGTGTCCTGCTGGCAGTCATGGGTGGGGACAACGATCACATGCACAGAAAAATCTGGGATTTCAACACCAGTACTGAGTGAGTCATGCAATGTAACTACAGCAAAAATTTGGCCACTCGAGGTGTCACCAGCCCCCACCATTTGGTAATGTAGAATGCTGGTAGAAATGGTGAGAACTCTGCTTTGGCATGTGTCATAGTCAGGGGTTTGCAAATTATGACTAAAAATGCCACTATGAGGTGAGACTTGAAATGAGTGTGGGTGGGGAAACAGAGGAAGAGGACAATGTATTGGGGCACCCAGTGCAAATGGGACAGCGATGGCATGAAATTGCTGCTGCTGCCTCTGCAATGAATTCAGCGAACTGCACTTCCATACAGTGAACTGGAGTAAAGAAACAAGCTGAAAAGCATATTTCAGGTAACTCCATCCAAGCAGTTTTCCTTTTAGTGGTTTTTACATCACTACAGTGCAGCACTGTACCAATAAATGAGATTGATGGCCGGTCTTCTGGAACAAAGTGCCTCAGCAATTATCCAGAATAGCTTGCCAGTTTTCCTGGACCTGCTAGAAATAGGCTCTGAGCCACATGTGGCACCTTTAGAGCAGCAGGACACCCTGGAGGCATCTGACTGTACAAACACAGGGGCACATCCATTCATGGAGTGGGGAAACTGAGGATGTCATGAAGGAAGAAAACAGCTGGAAGTTGTTTGCACTGAAGGCTAGCTCCCCTGATATATCATTACCATCAGTCTCCCCTCGAGATTTTCCTTAAGTGGGAACCATTGCTTGGGATGAGATGGGCAGCATTGCTGGACAAAGTCTGGTGTATCATATTCACATTTTCTTGAAAAATCCCTTTGCCCAGGATTTTTCTCCTGGGAAGCTGAGAAGCCTCAGAGAAAAAGGAAAACAATATTATCTCATTTGCTTCTCCTCTGTTTTGCTCATGTGGAATGTGTTTGGAGATTGTTTATCCAACAGGCGATTGTTTCATTGGTTTCTGGTGTGAGTTGTTTTCACTCATTGGCCAATCAGTGCCAACCTGTGTCGGGACTCTGGAAAGAGTCACGAGTTTTCATTAATATCTTTTTAGATTCTGTAAGTATCCTTTCTGTACTCTTTAGTATAGTTTAGTATAGTATTCTTTAATATAATATAGTATCACAAAATAATAAAATAGCCTTCTGAGAACATGGAGTCACATTCACCATTCCTTCCTTCGTCTGGGGGCAATGCAAATACAATACTGTTGGTGGCCAGCTGCTCTCCCTTGGGACAGGCTGAAGGGAATCATAGGTTTGGAAAGTCAGAAGCAGTGCCCTTGCTGACTGGGGCAGGTTGAGCCTGGGAACTTCCCTCTGTGTTTGTGTGTCTCTGCTGCTACATTTGACAGATGGCTCTGCTCAGACAACATGTAAAGACAAATAGAAACAGTCTTGGAAAGGTGGGAGGAAAACTAAATGGATGAAAAATACCCACAGAGTCCTGTGTTCATCAAACCATGCACCTACCGCAATATTACAAATTTCTGAGACACCTCAAATTGCATTAAGATAATACAGCATGCTTGATAAAATTTTATTTCTCTTCTGGTATTTGAGATGCCAGAGTTCTCCTGAGGCATATTTACAAGTTTTCTTTGTAACTAGTTCAGTAGGAAAACATTCCTTAATTGGTTAGAGAGGCCTTTATTTTTTTTAGCTTCAGTTGCAAAAGCTCAAAGCAAACCCCATGACAAAAAGTTTCAACATATTGATAAAAGCTAGTGGTGTTGGGGTTTGAATCAATTATATATGTATTAGGAAAAAAAAAAGTTAGCCCTTTTTTTTCGTAAAGGGGGATAGGAGCAAGATTACTGCCTGTGAACTTCAGTGAACAGACAGCTATGTAAACTGTCTCAGGAACAGCACAGAGGAATAAAACTGGCCATAATTAAACCTTGGTTGGAAAATGTGAGAAAGTCCTAAGTCAGAAGCACTAAACTCTGGGACAACCCCTTGTCATGGTAACTGAGCAGTGGTGGTCAGCAAGAGGAAGGGGACTTGGCTCATGGAGGGAACAGATTTGGGTTCACTCCCTTCACTAGCGTCCTTACGGGGTTGTGGTCTTCCTAAAAAGAGAAACCTCTACTGTGGCAGCTCCCTGGTGGTGCTTGTTTGAAGAAAGCAAAGAGCTGCTAAATCAAGTCAAAAATATTTCAACTGTCTCATTTTATCTCCATAGTAAGAGATTGAAAGTTTCCTTGAGATGCAAACCAATAATGATCTATACAGTATTTAACTAGGTATCTAATAAAAGACATAATTATGTTTGTTAGATTGAGTCTTTTGTTAGTGTGCCCCACATCATGCTGGGATGTGATCACGCATGATATCAGGAGATGTGAAAAAGACAGATGAAAAATATTTTTAACCTGTTTAATTCTAGCTTGTAGCTCTGCTGTTGTTCTGTGTTTAAAGCATTAAATACTTCACAGATTTCTTTTTTTCTGGTCATATCAAACAAATATTCTTTGGTATAGCCTGTGAAAGGAGAAAGTGGATTTCAGCTATGCTCTGTAAATGAAGACTTGTACAATCACTTGCTACAAATTTGAGTGTAGTAAATGCAATTAATATTGTGATGTGGCTCAGAAGAGACCTTTCCCAGCCTCCAGCACACGGGCTTGCTCTCACAAATGTACTGCTCCAAAAAGCTAATGTACTGCTCCGGAAAGCTAATGTGTGTGCTGGACACACTAAAATGAAAAATATTAGCCGGTTTCTCCTCACCCCAAGCTGTCACCAAGCTATAACAAGTTATTACAAAAAGTGGTGCAGGTCTTTGAGCCTTCAGGCTCAAAGAAGCACTTCAGAAGCACTTCCATGTTGCCAACTCTGCAACCCTGGAGCACTTAGTCAGGAATGCAATTGATACCTTTTTGGATACATTAGGAGGAGTACACAAATGCAATTTTACATGGTGTATTGATTTTAAACATTGTGAGACTCATTTTCATTCAAGCCAGATTAAGGTTAAAGCAAACAAATATTTTACTTATGAAACTCATAAAGTTTACAGAGGTTTTTGAAGATGCAGGACAAAAAGGAAACTGCATGCTGTCAAGATGTCACATGAGAAAAATTTTAAGGTTTCTCTTCCCACAGCCCAGTGAAAAGCAAACTTACTCCACATGCATTGCCAGGACTCCTGCTGTACTGAACATTCTTTGTCCTTGAGAAGCAACCTGGAGAGGAATCTCGAATGGGAGGCAAAGGTGTGCCTGATGGTTTCCCTTCCCGTAATCTGTGGCTTGAATTGAAGGGCAGGATGTAAGGATATCCTTCAATCTCATGCCTTTCACAAATGTTTTATTTCCAAACTTTGTTACCTTCTAGAAATGCTGGCGATGCTGGTCATGGCCAGCCGTTGCTATCCTCCATCTGGATAACCAACGGATTTTATTTGCCTTTTCTTCTGCGTTTGTTTTTTTCCTGCGCGGACTCATTCAAGTTAGATGGGAGCTTTGCAGATCTGTAATTCAACCTTTGCTCGAACAAGACCAACATCTAAGTCAAATCAGGCATCAGGATCTTGTCCAGGGGAGTTTTGAGTACCTGCAAGGATATATTTGACATGTTCCCCAGCCATCCTTTTTCATCCTTATCTGGCTTCCCTGGAGAGAAGGAGAAAGAAACGTTAGCTAGAATTTCCCTTGCTCCTGTCCATGACCATTGCTTCTTGTGTTTTCCCTGTGCACCTCTGAGAAGGACTTGCCTGTCTCCTGTCCAGCCCTCCCCATCCTAGCGCTGGTGGCAGCCATCCCCCAAGTCCTGCCTCAGGCTGAGCATTCCCAACTCCCTCTGTGGCTCCTCATGCCTGGAGTGGTCCAGCACTCAGCCATCACAGGAGCTCCCCACTGAGCTCCCTCTCTCCTCTGCACACACAGACAGCGTGCTGCAGCTACCCAGCAGGGCAGCTGGTCTCCTGTTTTTTGTGGAATCCTCTTCCCCACGTGCTGAATCCCTTTTTGCATGACCCACATTTTCCTCAGCCACGCCCTGCATTGCTGTGTAGGCAAGATCTGTGCCTACATCTTGATGAGGGTGACACTTGACAGAAGAGAAGTACTTCAGAGTGATACTGGGGTAATTTGGGATGAGTGAGCTCCTCCATCTTCTTGTTGGCATTCTATGTGTAAATAATATGCGTTTGACCTACCATTCTTGTAAACACTGGTTTGACGATGTTCCCTCAGCAGATCCAAAGGCTGTGATTTAATGTCTTTCCTAATGTAGCCAACGTTTGACAAGTTATTGCTGAGGATGCATACTCTTTATAGTTTTACTTATTGTTTTACTATTTAGTTCTGAACTCAGGGTGACTACTGACAAAAATAGCACTACTTTTAAATGCTCTCCAGTAGGCTTCTCCTAATATTTTTTTTCATGGGAAGTTTAAAACAGTTGCTTTTTTCCTTTTCGGTCAGGGGCAAAAAAACACCAAAGAGGAGATTTCTAATGCAATACCTCTTCAAAAACTATTAATAATAAAATTTCAACATTGAAATATCAGCTCACTGAAGTCCATGACAGCAATTTTCTTGCTGAACTTTTTTACACTCCTTTTCCACTAAAGGAAGGGGGCTGAATAAGTCAGAAATGTGTGTCTGTTGCCTGTCAGGAATTTAGTTTAATTCAGTGAAATCCTTCCCTGTGACAGAATAATGTCTTCCCTCCTCTTTTGAACCCATTTTTTAGCCTATTTCAATTGCATATATGATCTGAGTTTATGCAAGTGTGGTATCAGAATAACACCTCCACAGTGGCAATACTCCTTAGACTACAGGGTGCTTCCATTAACAAACTTGGCGGTCACCACTGGGGTGTTTCCATCAGGCTGGAAGGATCTTTTCCAATTCCCTTAATGAGTTACAGGGGATTGTCTTGAGGTAGAGAAATAGTGCAGGATGGATCCTGCCACAGGAAGCAATCTTACTCCTCTTTCCTTGTTGCTTGCATCCCATGAGTAAACTCTTCCATGCTGTAGCAGTGGCTGACTTCTTCCACAACTGGATGGACTTCAAGCCTGAGGAGAACAGGCTGTGGACTGGGGAAAGGAAAAGAGGCAGGGGTAGGCTTTGCCACTCAGAGTACAACAGCTTGGATAAGTCTTTGGTAACCTATTTACAGCAGACTACACTTGTAGAAGGGGAGGTAAATTATTAAGGGCACAGAGATACAACTCGTCAAGACTACTTACATCTAAAGGCTGAATTTGCAGCATCTGTGCTAAAACTTATCAATCAAAACCTTTTGGCTTGGGCAAATATTCCTTATGAAATCTGAGGGGCAAGAGACACAGGAGATGGTGCTGATGCTGTAGGGCTATCCCTTGGGAGTTGCTTCCTGCCCCTGACCAGAATAAGCTGGTGCTTTGAGCACAATGGTATCCTGCCCAGCACCCAGGGTGTGCCTCATTTTTCACATCCCAGGCTACTGCAAAATTACAGTTCATCTGTCTGGTTCAATTAAGTCTGATATTTAGAAGGCTGGTAGGTTTATTTTGTTTTGTTTTGTTTTCTTGGTCAGATGAATCTTTTAGCCAAAGAGTTAGAATTACTACTTTTCACATTAATCTTTTAAAAGTTCATTTTCTGTGCCTGTGTGTTGAGACTTCAGTTCAAAGCAACAGCAGTGTAATAAGTTGTTCCTGCTGGAGAGAAGCCAGGGGAGTTATTCAAAATGTAGTGAGAACTGATAGAATCTGGCTGCCTTAGTGCCTTGAAAGGCAGTCTTAATTTCTTTTAAAATTGGAAGCTAACCAAATCCCTACCTTTTGAGCATTCATTTTGCAGTTGTGAGGTTTTGCATATTTATTGTCCCTGGGGCTCCCACTAAGGCAGGTATTTCCATGGAGCTGCCTTTGGCTGCCTTGGAGACCTGGCAATGGCAGCATCCCCAGACCCTGCTCGGGAGGGCAGCACCCTTCTCTGTGCCCTGGGTTTCACCTATTTAAGGATATTGCTGGCACTGTTCTTTCCCTTGGCCTTTTCTAGTAAACTCATCTTCAACAGAAAAAAAATTTAAAATTATAAAAAGTCTTCAAGCAAAGCTTTGTTTCTTTGCCCTTTGCCTGGATATTTCAGGGTATGGAAATGTAAGCATACGTCTGAGGGTTATTAGGTGTGCACATTTTTCAAAACCAGATATTATTTTAAACACTTGACATGGAGTTTTGGCTCTGGAGGTGTTCTACTGTATGCAGGCTCTGGTCCATCACAGATGAACAAAACCATGCGAGACTTGAGACTGATTCTGTCATCCTTTAGGGTTAGTGAATGATAGGCATTCAAACCTGATTCAAAACTTGTTAAAACTGATGAATTAGTTGTAGAGCAGAGTGTTTGTCCAGTGAAAACCTGTTCTGAAATGTTATCACAGTGTCTTTGATTATGATAAGTACTTTGTAAAAAAAATATAAGCTCATATTCACGAGTCTGTTTCTTGAAAGCCTCTAAAATTCTTCCTTTAGTATCAGGTATTGCAAAGTTGGAGAGAAAAGTAGCCAACATAAAAAAAAATAGACATCTTTCATTTCATAAAGCTGTATGTTAATTGAATAATCAAAGTTTTCATCGTCTCCCTAGTTTAAATTACCATTTGTCATCCTGTCACCATTGGCTGATATGAGTAATGCCTGTTACATACTGCTCTGCCTGGTACCTTGCAGGTACAAGGATTCATTATGGTTCCATGTTTCACCTCTCACATAACTACTGCTTTTAATCCTGCCACTGAGCTTAGCTACCTTCAAAGCCTACTGAGGTACCTTCAGAGCTACTGACTTTTTGCCATGATTTCCATCAGGACTTTTTAAAATAGGAATAGTGTAGTCATATCAGAAATTCAGTTTAATGGTAACAAGGTTTTGAAAGCTATGCTGATTGAAAAAACTAAAAGATAGGCTTTTCCCCTCTCAGGCTTGCACACACATTCTTCTCAGCTGAGGTCTGACATGTTTCTTCAGCACGTGGTGTGAAACTCCTAGTTCCAAAAAAAAAAAAACCAGTAGAAATTTCTGGAAGAACCTAACACAGAAGTCATGAGCAAGCCTGTTTTCTAGGTTTTTTCCCCCATGTTATAGGATAATTGCTCAACACTTAAGGACATGATTCAGATGGGACTTTAGAACTGGCTTTCATGTTTTGATGGGATATGTAAGAAATCAAAATCAAAATCTTCATTTTGTGCTCCAAAATTTTGATGTGTATCTACTGGAAAAGATAGTTGTAGAATTATCACTTTATCTCTTACTAAATCAATGCTTAGGCAAACATTCATGCTTAGCTTTCAAAATCTTTTCTCTAGTCCCTCTAGAACTACCACTCCTTTGACACTTTTCTCCAAGCTATTTATGAATGTCTTTGTTTTGGATTATTTTTCCTCAGAGGTAACATTTTCATATTTTCAGGCCAAGGCATCATGTTACTGTCTGTCCTGCAACCTTAAATTTTTCTCATTGATGACTGGAACATTTCCAGGTTGAGGGCATTTTGTAGCCCTAATAGTGCCTTTATTTTCCCATTTAAGACAGGATTTTAGATGTGTGTTACAAATAAACATACCCAATATTTACTTCTGCTTTGGGATGATGCTTGCTTTAAATCTTGCTTGTTTGCAACGCTTTTGGTTCTCCACTGCCTAGCAGAACAATTACAGAGGCTGATCTACCTTGAGGGCTGGCAAGGGCTTTGCTGGCCCTCTGTTATCTCTTTCAGCAGGGGATCTGGAATTATCACAGCTCCTTGACACCCTGTCTTTCCTGCAGTCAGATACTTGAAACCTCTCTCTGAACTCTGTGGTGCATCACAGACTGTGCTTAACCAGATCTGGGTAGTCCAATGCCTCTGGGCATCAGGAAGCACCAGGCATGTCCAAGAAGACTGGAAGCTAAAAAAGAATGAAAATGCAGAGGCAAAACCAAGCATGTTTTAGTGTGTATTGAATTCTCAATTTGTACATTAGAAATAAAATCCAGCTCTAACTGACTGGACATAATGCAGGAATGGATGTGAAATAGCTCAGAGGTAGAGAGTGTTGCTGCTCTCACCCAGGCTAAGCAAGAGACCAGAAGAGGCATTTACACTGTGCTGGGCACAGCTCAGGCAGGTGAAGCTCTGCAGGATGAAAGGGAAGTCTGCAATGAAGGAAAGGAAATCACCACCAAGCTTTCCCTCTTCCATAACCAGGAAAGATCTTGCTCTACTGTCCTAACCCTGCATCTGCTTTTGAAAAACTTCGATTGACTATCACTTAGAGGCTGATTTTACAGGAGTAAAGTTCAGAATATAAAACTAAATGGCAATTTCTTTCTGTTACAAATTATTTAAAGCCTGACAATCCTTCATCAAGTTGGTTTTCTGGAGAAGGGATTTCTGTTGTGCAGCAAGAGCTCTTTAGTGAGAGGAGCTAACCTGAACATTGTGGAAAACGGTGTGTTCTGGGTTAGGAAATGCAGCCTGTTAGCAGTGAACTGGACTTGCATGGTCTCTGTCTTTCTGCTTGAAATCTCATTTCAGAAAGCTGTTCTTCACTTTGGGATTTTTACTCAATACACCTCTGCCACTGGGAGACCAGTTTAATGATGAACTTTCATATACTTCCTCTATACCTTGATTATAACTTCTTGCAATCCCCTACTTCATTTTCAGTAGAGACATTGGCTGCCTTTGACCCGAATTTGTGTTATACGTTCCTTCATCCACTCCTTGTATCTTCCGGAACTGGCCAGATAATGAGCACTGAAAGTTCATCGGGTGCTTAATCAATTGTGTTTGCACACTCAAAATAATCCTACAGACACTGTGCTACCACAGTACCTGTTTATAACATACACTAATACAAAATATATGCAAAGATCACGTGGGACTATTTTTCCACTTACCAAAGACTTACAGAAGTGGTAGATGCATTAAGCTCTCCATTTGTAAAACAACATCTGTAAAAGATTATTCACCATGAGAATAACTAGATTACATCCGATATTTTGCAGAAATTTGTAATGTAAGCTTCCAACGGCACTCTGTTGCAGGCTCTCAAGGATATGAGAAAACATAACAAGCAGCAGGCACAGCAGAACTGGCAGGAGCCCATGTGCTAGTGATGCAGAATTCATATTCAAAGATATTCTGGTGCCTTATCGCAAAAGCACTCTTAAAGATGGACATAGTCTGAATTAGTCTGAGAGAATATTTTGATATGAAACAGTGTAACTAAGAGACATTGACACTGGTTTAAGTAAAAGAATCAGTATAAATATGCTTGAGAACTGTGCTGGGGTTTGCTTTTCTTTTTAAAGAAAAAAACAATGTCAGTTGACAAGGGAAAACTATCAAATAGTTTTCACTTAAATACAGTAGTAGACTGAAGCCTATTGTGAAAGGGTAATTAAGGATCAAGGTCAGGCTGGATGGGGTGCTGAGCAACCTGATCTAATTGAAGATGTTCCTGCTCATTGAAGGGCAGGGTGGACTAGATGACCTTTGAAAGGTTCCTTCTGACCCAAAGTATTCAATGAATCTGTGACACAGAAGATATCTGAGGGGGGAAGAAATGCCAGGAAAGGCCCACAAAATTATGAATAGCAATGAGGAGAGGTGAATTTAGAGAAAGCTGATCAGAAAGGCAGTTTGGAGTTCAGCCTGCTGAACTGTCTTGGTAATTAGGCCAAAAGGAGAAAACGTGCAATGTAGTGAAAAAGCTGATCATAGTTCAATTTCAGAAGCTGTAATATATCCAAGTCTTACCTACACTGACTTAGATAGTTTGGGTAGGCTATTCTCATTTATAGTCAAACACCTGCTTTATCCTAGCATTATGAACCCTAATAATCCAACAGGTTTTCAAATGTTATGAAATAGTTATCCATGTAATGCAATTAAAAATGGCTAGTGGTACTGTAGATTTTTATCCCTACTCTTCTCATATTCTCTGCAATTCCCTCTCATGCAACAGTAATTAATTTTTTTAATTAACTGTTAAACTACCCAAGAATATGAGTGAGCTTTAATTAAAGTGGAATTTTTAAAAATGTTTCCCAAAAATCATTCATAACATTTTTAATACCATACTGACATGAAGTTTCCTTGAGTTACATTGGTTGTTCTCCTCAGGCTGCTAGTACGTATATTTTTCCTTGATTAGATGCCTCCCCTATCTTTTCTGATTCCTGTTTGACAAATAGTACACTAGGATGTTAATACATAAAAAAGAAATCTTTTCACTCTGACAAAAAAGGTTTTTAAATTACTGATGGTTAGCTTTTAATAATGAAATAATGAGGCTGTTAAAACCTTGTGGGGTGTCTGATTAGGTTGTCCTCTGTACTAAAGGCTTTCACTATCCAGAATTGTCTGACATCTCCCTATCTCAGTGGGTTCCTGAAAACTTAAAGAATAGCTTAGAAAAAATGAAATCATACCTCATACAGGAGAGTGACTTCTTTTCATTACAAAATGGTGGTATATCAAGCAGTTGAAATGGATTTAACAAGCTCAAATTCAGCATGAAATGGAACAACATACTTTTCTGGCAAAGAATTCTAGGGTAGGACAGCAAAATTTAGCAGACTATTGCAGCAAAAATCTTCTGCTAGCCTTACAACCGCCCTAAAAGCAGCCATGCCTGCTTGATTTTATCAGGGTTTATAACATGGGTGAAGAAAACAGGAAGCTGAGCTTCCAGAAGACTGCAGTGCTAACCCATCAGCCAGCTGTGTACAGAGGCATTTGAGGGTTCACTAAATGCCTGCCCAAACTGGCACAGCATGCACTGCACCTCCCTCACCCCCTAGTATTAGAAGAGCCTAAATAAGAATTGTTTACACAAATGACAATATCTGAGCTCTTAAAGAATTCTTCTGCATTAGGATGAAAATATTTCATATTCTTAGATATTTTAATATATGTATTTGTCCAGATGACTTTCTCAGGCAGCCAGACACAGTCCTGTGAATACCTGTATCCACATTTATCCTGAACTCTCCAGTGAGAGCACCTGGCTTCATTCCTCTCAGAAACCTGAGACCAGTGTTTCCACCAGCAGCTCAGTCCCTGAGGCCTGGTAAATTGGAGGCCACATCCCTCCTTCAGGTGAGAGAAATCAAAATCAGGAGAGTAAGCTCTGCTAACACCCACCTCTCACCAGGACCAGCTTGTGAACTCTGCTGAACAGGTTCACCAGAGCTAAACAGACTTGAACTCTGCTCCACGGCTTGCTAGAATCCCCCTATAGTGCTATTAAGTCATTCAGTAGTTACTTATCTAATATTTAAGTGCTACATGTAGTGGTGAAAAGAAAAGCAGGAAAATACAGCTATTACCAGTATGTAGAGCTACTGGCACTAAGAGGTGGTTTAGAAAATGTCTTAAGCTCAAAGCCAGAGTGCACATCAAGAGCTTAGGAAATACCCTCTGAATGCTGGAAAAATCAAGTATTTTTGCAGTAAAGTACTGTACCTGTTTAAGTTAGGACACCCCGATCCAATTTATACTGCAAGACTCAACTCCTTGTGGACTTTGATGCCTTTCTGGAAGCTGTGCTTTCGTCGGCTGTTACTGAACTTGCTCCTGGGCTGGATGTGAAATGGGATGGTGTGTTTGGAGTGCTGGACAAACTGGGTGATGTGACTGTTTCCTCTGGCCTCACTCTACTGCTTCCATAGCTTAAATTCTTGACTCCAATGAATGGATAAAATAAGTATGATTTCATGGTAGCTGAAAACTGTACAGATTTTTTAAGGAAAAATATGTAGTGAAAGTTTCATCAAAATAGATGACGCCTTAAAGAATGTTCAGGTAGTTTTCTCTCATGAATGTTGCTTTAGATAGCCAAGGGGAGCTTTTTTTAGGATGTGGGGGTTGCCTTTTTTACATTTTTGTCTACTTTAAAGAAAAAAACAAACCCTTTCATCAGTGCTCCTATGATCATTTTTTTCACCTTAAGATTTTGAAAGCGGCTCACCTCCCCTCCTTACAATGCTGGTGCTACAAACCAGCTCTTAAACATTTTCTGACCTACCTCTATCTCTGGCATAAAAAGAGCACATTAAAAGCCAAATATTTTAGATTCCATGAAGAATATGACCTTCCATTTTCTTTAAGAGTTACCTGGGATTTGGCACTTAGACTTTTTTGTATGGTCCTCCAAATCTGCTGTCATCCTGTAGAGATCCTGAGATGGTTTGCTGTTTTTTGCTTGCACCCAAGGTCTTCTTTGCTATCGAAGTTTCTGAAGCATCTCCTCCTCAGTCAGAACTATTTAATTCCTGGAAGATTGATTGTGATAGCTTCCTGCTCTCAGTCCAGATACACTTTCCCCAGAGATGCTATTCTTCCTTAATTATGCTGAAGTTGCCAATGTTAAACTAGGCACCTACAAACAACAGAATATCTGAATCCACCCTCCTACTCTTGTCTTTCCTAGTGATGTGCTGCAAATACTAATACCTGTGAAAAGGTATTGGGAAATGGGAAGAATTGTTTTTCTCCTCCCTTGCTGTCAAATCTGTAGAGCAGAGACAGAAAGGCCTGGCCACTGCAGGGGACCAGTATGAATTTGCATGAATTTTGTTTTCATATACTAGTGAATACTTCCCTCTGCAGGAAGCTTTAAGCTGATAGCAGCCACAGCCTCTAGCAGTGTAGAAAAGAATGCTCAAAGCCTGAAGCGGGATCTTATAGAAGATATTTGTGTTCTTATAATTCTTGAAATTTCACCCACCTTCAAGCAGTACCTAAGATTTTCTTTCCATTCCCATGAGCAGCCACTCATATTCTAGGATCCTAAAAATTCGACCTGGTTTGACTGTTGTTGCATTCTTGAATGCTTCACCATGGTAGCTGTGCAGCATCTGTATTTTTGGAAAAGGCCTGTCCTGTCTGGGTCATTCCTGATAGCAGGTGCCATCCCAGTGGCTTGAGCACTCCTTTCATGGCAGCATGGGCCTGGCTCCTGAGGAGGTTAAGAGTTACTGATGCAGTCTTTGATTAAGCCATTTCACTTTTTCTGTCTCTTAAAGCTGTCGCAGACAGCTTGGAATGATTTTTAGCCCTGGGGGCTCCTTGTTAGTACGGTGAACAAGTGGCTGGTAGAGAAAGGAGCTCTCAACGACTGCTTTAAGCCTTCCCTTTGCCTGGCTGTCCAGGCTCTAAATGCAGGAAAGCTGTATTTAGACTGCTGGATCATTACCTGTTTTCTTTCCTTTTGTCTAGGTTGGACACTAAACAGCGTGAAGAGATGATAAACTTGATCATTCTTTGTTATACATGGCAACTGCTGTCAAGAAATTTGTTGATAGACAGGACTTAGAACAACTGACTTCTTGGGGATTGCTTTTACCTCAAGAGTGTGCATTAACCCAGTATCTTCCAGGTGACTTGCTCTTTAATGCTGTTTCATATTTAATGTTTTTTAATTTCCATTAATTTACTAACTCTTGTTGGTTGTTATACAGAATGCTAACTTTGGTACCCCTATCCCGAACAAGATAGTAATAATATTAGAGGGAGGAGGAAAAAAAAGGCAAATAGATGACAATGGTAACTGTAAGAATAATGACCTCCATTTCTTATTTAGGGCAAGTTTTTGATGCAGTGGGTGTAGCTCAAAGTAACAGAAATTTGCTTCACCAAAGTCAGTAACCTCTACTTTCAGAGGGCTTTTAGTTTCTACACCAGTTACAGAACAGGGTCATACACCAATTTATTTTTTATATTATACAAAAGTATGTTAAAAAAAAAAGGCAACACTGTATTCTGTCACAACCTTTTTAGAAGAAATACATGGTGTTTTATTTTCCAAAGGTTAATAAGCTCCAGTGAGATCTTTATAAGCATGAAAAATGTTTGCAATTTTGCACACTGATTAGAGATTTCTAATGATGTGTTCTATATAAACTTCAAAAAGCCTGAATTACAGCAACTGTGTGCTACTGCTGCTTCAGCTGCTCACTCCTTTCACCACTGTTCTTAGTTGTAGAACACAGACAAATTCTGCTGGCATCAACCTAGCACTCATTACACTCAAATGCTTGATAATGGTTTAGTACTGCCATACATGTTGGCAATATTGAAAATAGTTGCCACAATAAATGCTCATATTAATGGCATTTGCTAGTTTGTAGCAAAACTGGGGAGGTTTTTTGACTCAGTTGGAAATCTGATCAAGAAGGATGTTACACACCTGAAAAAAGCAATCCCCTGGCTTTCTACAGTACTGGGCAGTACCTCCTTTTGTTCACTGAGGAGATACTTTTGTTTGCATCTCTTCTTCTGGTATTCACTGCTATTATGCAATCTTTGTGCACCTTGGTCCACAGTTCCCTTAATTAGCTAACAATACCAATTTTACCTCGGTTTGCTGGGTCCAGATTTCCATCAGAAATGCAAAAAACTAAGTCTTCATCAAGACACTTGAAAAATAAAATGAAGCTTATTTCAGCAGTCTGTAGACTAGAATTCTCAGGCTGCCAGGAAAATACTTTTAAATTGCCAACCCTGTATCTTATCAGCCTTATACTGTATAATTCTATCTCAAACTGATTTTTCTCTTGGCCTTAGGAACCACTTGGTTTAAACATGGATTAAACAAGTTCCCTGTTGCCTTTCCTCATGAGTTTTTCAAGAAATCCTAACCTTTTAACAATGTTCACATGCGATAAAAGCTAATCAACTAACTTGCCTTCCAATAATTACTTTTCTTTTTTAAGTCTTCACTCAGCCCCTTAATCACCCTTCCTTTTGTTCAGCAAAGCACTGGAGCTGTGGCCAAAGGTTGTTATTACAGAAAGCAAAGTGAATCCTGCAAAGTAAGTTTGTGAAAGTACCATGTCTAAAATAATAACTTATTTTTCTTTTACACACACCAAATATGAACAGCATAAATTTAATATAAATGTTAATTCGCATACAGAAGTCAAACACATTATTTCAACATTAGAAGTTGCAACATGTAAAAGAATTATTATGTAGCTAATATAAAATGCAAATAAAATGAAACTGCTGTAACTGCATCTAAATTAACAGCAAAAAGGACAATTTAATATGGTGATGAAATACACGGAACCAAAATACATAGTGGACCACAACAGTTGATTGCTTTTAAGAAAAATTATTCAACTTGAAATCTTTCCATTGCATTGTTTTCTGTCTACATAATATTCCTTTCTGGCAAACAATTTTCAGATACAACAGCTTTCAAACAATACTTGCATAGGTGAGGCCCTTAGACATTTTAACCACCTGGTCCATTCCTTGTCAATGAACTGAAACTATGTATAAAATTCCAAAAATAAGAATGGTCTACAGTATTAGTTTCAGATTGTCAAGAAGGTTAAAAAAAGGTTGTTTTATTTTGTCATTCAATAAATAAAGCACTTGACTGAGAAATGCCAAATAGTCACAATAAAAATAAAGATGGCTCACTTAAAATGAATTACGTATATCTGATTTTAAAAATCAAAAACTATTTCCAGTTTAATACTAAACAATGTTTTTTTAAGAAGAACACGGCCTGATTAGAAAGTGAGCAAGCTGCTGTTCCACACGGCTACCACAGACAAGCACAGGTGCTGGTTTCAAGGGACAGCCTGGATAAAAGTAAGGCCTTTATGAATATGAAAGCACACGTTTGTCCCAACAGGGAGGTGCTAACAACAGGAAACACAACCTAGTGAGCTGTACACAAAAGCACATGTAATCTGTATCTGTCAAGATTTTCTTTTTGCCTGTTTTTGTCTCCAAGAATTCACTAAGGTACTGAACCTCAGTGTTATGACTACAGCAATGTAGCCTGATGGTACATTCATGTAAAATTCTCCAAAATACCATTTTTCCATTGATGTACTGCTGGATCAGAAGCAAAGATTTTACTGGACATGTTCTTCCTATAAAATTTTGCATCAAGTTAATGGAAGCAAACTTGCAGATGGTATTTAAGTCTCATATTATGCATGTTTATGATTGCTAGAATGGTGTTCATTGTTTTGTTGGTGGGATTTTTTAGCATTTGTTTAAGATTTATTACATACAATAGAAGCTGAAAAAATTCTGTGTGAAAATACAAGAATAGGAATTGTGGCAAATTGTTTCAACACTAAATATAAATTACTGCTGTATAGGCTATTACAGGTAATAAAAATCTTTTAAACAAATTATATTTCGAAACCCAAATTTAATCAAACTAACCAAAACAATTTAACATTCAATTTCACTAATATTTAAATTGAAATGCTTAATACACATGCTTTGAAGAATTATTCATCAATAAACATGGAATGTGAATTTCCAGTAATTATGTATCAGTGGGGTGTTCTTTTTCTTTTCATTACAAGATCCAAAGCAATAAATTCCAAACTCCTCTTCTTCAGGGATATTCAAACCAAGTAGGGTGTGCAGTTGTCTGTGGAAAGAGAGGGGAGAGGGAGGAAAGAGACTTTGATTTCAGCAAACACACTGCATTATTTCCGTTTCAAGATGGACTTAACAGTCCATTACACCATCCATAATGGTGTAATGAAAGCATTCAGAGTCTTATACCAATGCTATGTTCTTCTCTTTCCTCTGCAGCACTAACACTAACTCAAAATAATTAAGAAACTGTTTAGTCAACTGCTCAAAGGGTTTTTTTCCTAAGAGCCTTATTGTTTTAAGAGACCCCATCTTCAGTACTGAATGTATTTTCTCATCATACACACACACACATTTTTAACTAAACTTCAAAATAATAACCCTTTGTTTCATCTTCACTGAATGCAAAATATTAATGCAGACAACCCTCAAGTGCATATTAGGTCATTGTTCTGAGCTATATTAGCTACATACATTATACATACTATAGCAGCAGTCATTCATATTGCATATTTACCACGAGATCAGAGTCTACACTCAACTAAGCACCAAGTTCTGCCTGATGTACACTGCATAGACAAAACCCAAATTCATTGTAATCATCAGTGGAGTAGAAGAAACCATGTTAATTATATCCTGCTTTGAAGTGACTGACTCTACAGAAGGCAGACAAGTTATTTCACAGATAAATAAAGTCCAACATTGTTGTATCTGTCTAACTTATTATTTTCCAAGTTCTCTTACATAGACCAAGATTTACAAAATCTGTGTTCCCTGTCCATTAGCAGCAGCTGAAAAATAACTGAATCTTTGGGAAATGTTCTGTGTGCCTGGATTAGAAACTTCCAGCAGTAAAGCTAACACAGAGCATGGATTTAATGCCATTTTCAAACTGCCTTGTAAGCTTTCAAAAACCATTCTCACACCACTCCACAAAAAAAAGAGGGAGGTCTCAGAAGTGACAGATATACATGCTTGAATTCATCTACAATAGCATATTAAAAAAAAAGTCAGAGGAGACAATAGTCTCTTTTACATGAAACTGTGTACCACTTTTGTACATAAATTTAAACTCAAGCTGGAAAGGCAAATAATGAAGAAATGACTGAAAAACAACTCAATATTCATTTTAGGAATAAAAACCATAACCTTCTTTGAGCTGCACAATGAACAAGAACATCAGACTGTGTGATCCATCAGCAGGTAGAGGGCAGTAGAGATATGGACTCCTTTGGAAAAAGCAACCGAGGATCTCTACAAGCCACCTTAGAGCTGTGTCTGTGAGGAAAGTACACCTTCTCTAACAAACAGTGCAGCTAAGACAATGTCTCTCAAAGGGTAAAAAGCCACAATGAACAATCCTGAGAGGCTTACTCACCTTTACTATCCCACCATGCTGCATTCAAGGACAGCAATGTTATATATGCTTGCTCAGGGGCTGTAAGAAAAACCATTATGTGTAAGTTATTTGATAAATATTTCAGACTTCTAAATTCATACTGTTAAAAAACTTCTTATACTACATTCTGAGCCTTTCTAAAGATCACTAAAAACCTCCAAACCATGAATTACCACTTATCATCTGTATTTGCTAAACAATGCCAGCAACTTCTGTATTCTTTTCAAACATCCTACCATTTGTGGCTGTTGATTGTTCCAAGAGCAATATAATTAACTTTGATAAAGCAAACCAAGGCAATATTTAAGTAAATTCCTATGACAAAACATGAAAACCATCTCACTTGACCTTTAGGTTTGATGTCCAAAATCTAGAAGAGCAATCTGGAGATACATTTGTTCTGAGACACAGATACTAAATAAAGACTCTTGAACTAGCTTATGAAAGTTTTATCCATGACTTGTAAATTGCTACTGCATGCAGTACTTAGTATGTTTAAACAAGTGAATTCATAGTAGTAAGATACAATGCCTGCTCCACCTATTTCAGTACCATTTACTATAAAACTTATATGAGGGAACTGGAAGGAAACTATTATTTATGTGCTATAGGTAGTTATTAAAAGGCTTTTCCTTGAATATTTGTAAGTATATTTTTCTTATAAATACTTTAAAAAATACTATCTAGAAAAATAATTTTATAAATCGTGTCTCAGGGAGATGTAGCATGAAATAGAATGTGTGAAAGTGCAAAGAACACCCTACAGTGGAATACCCATTTAAAATCTCGCTGAAACATCTCCCATTGTTCCCTATCACCCTTAAGTCAAACTCAGTAGGGAATTTCCCAAGACTCAGCCTTTGCTTAAGAGTGTTATCTTAAGGACTAGAAATAGGTCATGGTAGAAGTATTAATTCTTCTACAGGACATTCAGGTGTTTCCCTATTCCTTTCCCTGTCTCCCCACTCCTCCCCCTGACAACATTCACCTTCTGAAATTTCAACATGAAGTTATGCTCCCTTTCTCATAAATGGACACCCAGACATGTGATTTTCACACATTTAGCCAAGCCTGAGCATTTTCACTCCCTTGATCTGCTGGTGATTTATCTAGTAACATTAAAATATAGCTTGTGAATCTTTCCCTAACAGCATAGTTTTCTGTGTTTTCTAAAAACCATCATTTTCAAAATATTCAGGTGACACCAAGTGGTTAGTTGTTGTACTGCTGTCTGCTCAGGACTGCTGCGTACCACTACTGTATACAATACTGTAAAAACCAAGTATTCTGTAATGTGTGAAAGGAAATACGGAAATACATACTACAAAAAGAAAAGAAAAATTTAAAAAGCCAGAATGCCTTGAGATTATTAATCAAAGCAGCCCTTTCTCATTTACTTACCTTAGAACAGCTATAGTCTTTAAAAAGAAAAGTAGCAGCAAAACTCAACCTGTACACATCATCAAATATTAAGTGGCCAAAAAATTAGGTTCCTGTAAGAGAAGTTACTTACCAGAAAGAATTAATCCCTATGTCATCTTTGTACACTTATGTTTATAGTAAGCTGCTTCCAAGAAACACACTGAGACTTTTCTCAAATCACTGCTAGTTATCAAAAAAACAACCCCAGACAAAACCCCCAAACCCCAAAGAAAAACCACAACCCACAAATCCATCAGGAGCATCAGCATCATTCAACACTTCCATAAGAAGGAAGGACTGTCACATCTAGCAAATCATCTTTACCTGAAGATATTTCTTTCAACACAGAATATATATTGAACTGGAACAGAAACACCTTCTTTCAATTAGACAGGGAAAAGAAATTGTACTTTTAGACTCCCTAAGGCTATGTTTCAGCATCACAACAATGCCAAATCAAAAAGGGGGTTTTTAATCAATATGAAAGCTGTGTATCTTTCAAATCAGGGCTCTGTAGGCTCTTTGCAGGCCCAAATCCTCACAAACCAGAATGCACAGAGGCCATCAAAAGAAAAAAAAAGTGTTATTCAAAGATAACAAGACAGCATTACTAGCACTAGGCCATTAGGTAGACAGCTGTAAAAAGCAAAACCTGGTATTTGGGAACTCAGCTAAATACCAATTCACATTAACTGTGATTGTATGGCACAATCAAGTGGAAAAAGCTTTAGAATTCTATTAATTTAAATCCACTTTAAAATATTTTCCCCACAGTTATAATTTGGAATTATAACTGAGGAGATAAAAATCTCAACACATACTTTCTTAATTTTGTTTAAATAGTCTGCATCAAGATTTGCCCACAACTGTGAATAATCACTCTTAATCTAACTTTATTGTTCCCTTGATTCTTTCCCAGAGAAGTACAGGAGAGAAAATAACTTTAGGTAATGAAAGAAGCAAACTGGGCAGGTACATATGATCAAGCACAAAACCTGCAACTGTCCTTATTCTTCTCTTAAGGAGAGCCTCACAACACCATTTTGAGTTCAGTACCCTTTTTATCTTTGTGTTTAGGTCTACATGGGTTATAAAGGTGTGGCCCTAATTTTCCTACTAGAAAAATATGGAAACAGACACTCAACTAGTTAAATGCTGTGTGTACAAAACCAGACACAGATACTCAGCCATTTATTATTCAAAATCACTCTGGCCATCTGAAAGCATCACATTCTAGAGGTGTCCCTCTAATACAAACCAAGCACACCACTGCTCACGTGGACACAATGTATAAGGCTTTGTGCTTCAGAGGTTCTTCTTCCTCTAAGACCTTTTGGCCATGCCAAATCCAAACCCAAGAAGAAAGAACGTAAGCAAGAAGAAAAAGCTTGTTTACATTTTAGTCATGCATTGCAACAAAAAACAGGCATCACAGTCAAGCCTAAAATAAGTCTGCTATGAACTCATCCAAAGGAGAAACCTCACCACAGCCTACATACAACTCAAGAGACTTGAAGAACAAGTGCTAAGTAGCAGTACTAGGAAGAGAAGAATGTTAACACTATTTTAACAGTGTACTGCAATCACTTTCCCAACTCACCAGAATTAGAACAGGTGAAGGAAAAACCCCAACCAATGAAAAAAATACCCCCTCCCCCATTTTATAATAGAAAAAGTTTCCTCTTCTAGTAGCGGCATTCTGATTTTTAAAAAATGCAACATATATAAATGAAGATGCTAGATCAAAGACTTTCAAATAAATTTTCAGCACCGTAATCATCTCACAGATGACCTTAAACCGAAGTTACTTACATGTCATCTAATTCTTCATTATACATCATTCCAGTAGCTAAATGTAAGCAAAAATTACCCTGGCATTGGACAGTTTATATACTTACAGTGTTTTCTCAGTGCTCTCATCTAATGGGCCAGATTCAACTGACACAAGAACCAAGTCTTCTGCGGACTACTTTATACAAAACACACATGTGCACCAAGATATGTATACCAAGAACCATTTAAAAGTAACTTTTCCAGCTCCAGTTCTTCATACATAATCAAAAATGTTTATGCTTACCTAGATGTAGAAGTGTGAACTGTGCTGCCAATTCCTTTGCATCTTCTACTGTTGTACAGAGTTTTTCTGGCATGAAATAAGTCTGGGAATCATCTGCAATACTAGAAATAAGCACCTTGTACACCAAGAGTATTTTCCCATCTTGACTCGTGGTTGAATACAAGCAGTATTCTGGTGGTGCCCAGCTATTTTTATGGCAAAAATAATCCAGATGCATTACTGCAGAACTGAAGTGACTCAGCTTTAAAGAATACATACTAATTGGAGTAAGCTTTATTCCTGGAAAAATGGGATATGTACTTCTTTCAACTTCAGGAGGGCTTGGACTGTGCTGACCATTCAGACGAACTGAAAGACTTGCTGGTTTCCCCAAGGATTTTTGAGTACCATCTTCTTTGTTAGGAAACCCTAAGAGGTTTTCAGAACTGGGACTTATCTGACCATTAAAATGCTGCTGCTTCCAAGAACTTTCTTTGTTTACTGGCTTTGCCAGTGTTACCTCAATGCTGGCTCCATCAATGCACTTTCCATTCATTATAGACATAGCAGCAACTGCATCTTCACGGTGGAAAAAATGAACAAAAGCATAGTCCCTCAACTTCTTCACACGTTCAACTACTCCTGGCTTGAACTTGTTGAATTCAGCTTTGATTTTGTCCTCTGTAGTAGATATCATTAGATTTCTCACATACAATACTTTGACTCTCTGCATAGTTTCTTCATCAACTACTTTCTCAGGATCTGCCCAGTCTACTTGAATAGTATGACCCCAGGGCTGGAATGTTCCTACAGCAAAGAAGCATCATATAAATAAGACATGTGCAAAGGAAAGCAGAATCATTCTTATCACCTATCTCTACAAACAGAAAACATGATGCATACCACTAGAAACTGGGTTTTGTTGCCTACATCTACTAAATTTATCTGAAATTGTTAAAGCAATGAGACTCTGCAAAAATGACAAGTGCTCTGTTACCTCTGGGTTCATTAAGCAGCATAAGCTGTCAAAACAAAGACTCTGTGACATGCACATAAGAGACACACAAAAGGAGACCAAAAGTAATGTATTTAAAAAGCCACTAAACACAGCCTCTACCACTTTAAAAAGCATGGGCAACACCTGGAAATAGTAATCTAAATGTACAGCTTCAGCACAACCCTTACTCTATGTTGCAGCACATGCCAGAACCCAAATTAAAGAAAAAAAATAAAACTAAACTTGCTTTGTTACTCAGGTCAACCCATCATTTCGCATATCATACTGGTTTATTTTTTATTCAGTGATCTGGAGGTATTTCACCCACCACTTTGCAGATATATAGATAAAACATATCAATTACGTTGAATATATTACATATTATTACAAGTATTATATTGATACTTATTATATATTTGATATTTTATATTGTATATACTTTTGCATATGTATTTACTTTCTTTTTCTTTCAAAATTATTTTCTAGTAAAATATTAAAGACCTACCTTTTTTTAAAATATGAAACATTCATGTATTTCATAGTGATGAAAATAACATTACTCATGACAACCCACAGAAAATACGATGCACATTCAAGGCATTATCCTTTCTAAGCTCACTTTTAAGAGAATTTGAGTGCTGATCCTTGTGCATGTAAATGAAAACTGAATGTGTGCCCATGCAAACACATATTGGCATAAACACCTAAATTACATAAAATAATGTGTATTTTTTAATTGTCAGAACTACCTAAATTACAGCTTCTTAAAAAAAATAAGTTTAAAAAAACCCCTGCAACTACAAAACATAAAAAATAAAATCATCCTTAGCCAAAAAGCAATACTGCAGTTTTGTAACTCTCAAAACGCCTTATAGAATGGAAAACAGAAATGATCCACCATCTCATCCCCCCACAATATGGAAATAGAAACTCTCCATAAAAATTCAGTTTAATTACAAACAGTTTTACCTGGGATTAGTCGCCTTCTAGCCATTGCAGCTGCTCTATGAGATTCATATTCTACAAAGGCAAAGCCACGATTTTTAGTTTTGTCGGTGGCATTTGGATAAACAATGACATCCACCACTCCTTCTGTAACTTTTTTCATTTCATTCAGTATCTCTTCTTTCTTCTTATCTTTAGGAATCGCTCCAATAAACAGTCTGCAGTTGTCCAAGCTTACGCAGACACCAATAAACTTCCCTGGACGAATTTCATAATTATTAAGAATCTTGATGGCCAACTGGGCTTCCTCTTTAGTGGTGTACATGACAAAAGCATAGCCTCGGTTCTCACCACTGAATTCCATCATCAGTCTGAGCTCATAGATCTTCCCGGCTCTCTCAAAAACAGGAACCAGTTCATCTTCATACATATCACGAGGAATCTTACCCACAAAAACTTCACAGCCACGAGGTGGTGGAGGACCTTCCCAACCTTAAAATAAATTGTCCAAAAGCAATCTTAGTACAAATGCACATTTCCCCCAGATCCACTTTGAATGTGGGAGTTATTTATTTTTGGTCTCAGCTGAAAACTAGCACATTCTATTATGTCTTATTTATGTTGTGTTTAAATTTTAAGAAATGCCAGAAACCCCCAGTTTGCATTTCTTTCAATTCCATCTTCTGAGTTTTTCCCAATAGAATCTGTATGACAATACACTGAACGTGTTTGTGAATACATTGACAGGTTTACCAAGAGCTTCTATTTCAATGGTTTTATGGACTTTACAATTATATTTCCGTTATTAATAAAACTGATATACCTAAGAAAGATACCTAGGTAAGAACTTCAGTTTTATTTTCTACTACAACGCTTTAAAGTTACAAAATGTTCTCTGCGCTTCTTGCCCCCATATTTTTATAAATTTCACTGAAGTCCCCAATGCAGCACTTTTTTTTCTTCCTTGACGTCATTCAAAAACTCCAAACATTTTGCTTCCACCTTCATTCATCCAATAAAATTGGACTCCCTAAGAAAAGCTGGATACAGAGCCAAACTTTCTGCAATAGCCAAAAAGATGGAATACTTTTACTCTAAAAACAGACCACAGTTTTCACAGGCAGTAGCAGATGACAGGAAAAAAAGAAGCAAAAAAAAATTTCCACAGAACAAGTCAGTCTTCGGTTGACACCCGAAAGCTGCAGAACATCTATGCTTCTCTCCTTAAACCAAGGACATTTAAACATTCTTTCATATCTCTGCTATATATACTGAAAGATATGTTCAACAGATAATGTAAAGGTGTATTTATGCATTTAATAATATTAAAGTCTTCAAATACAGCACTCCATTTTCCCAAAATAATAATAAAAAATTTAAGACGTTTGTTTGGTTTTGTTTCTTTTTTTAAATTAGACAAACAACTCAGGTAGAAGGTTCAAAGGCAGATGCTCAAATCATGACAAAAAGTTTTTTCTAAAATTTTGACAAGGAAGATTTCCTACAGGAGAAAAAGCCAGGAGTACAAAGATGGTAGAAAAAACTATACTAGTATGAATTGACAAAGCATAATGAGGCAAGGTGAAAAAATAATTACTCTTGACAAGCTAAGACAAGACGATAATTAAATAATGTCCTTTGGTTTGAAATTCAGAATAAATTTTATTTAGATGATTTTATAATTAACACTTTTTCCTTAATATATTGTCAGAGAGCCTGTAATTTACTTTTGAAAAAAATTAACAGAATTGAGAGATTTTTGCCTTCTCACAAAATCATTTTTCATCTATAAACTGTACAGAAAGAACTACATGGCACACAGGGAAGGTACCATGGCATCAGAATTGACGTGCATTTTGGAGTCACACATAAGCCAGGACTTATCTAGGAAAAAGCTTGGCTGTGTTCCGCACAGCATTCCACATTTTTATCATTTTCACCTTTATAAACATCTCTGACCATCTGAGATGAGGTGTGACTGGACATGGCAGCTAACACCATTTGCAGGCTAGTACTGCCATCACTCACATCATGCCAGTCCCTTCCCACATAAAAACAAAAAACCAACTGTACACCATTTAGGAGCTCCAAAGACAAAGGCAACTGCACACCTCAGCAGAGCAAAAAAATGTGCAGGAGTAATGAAATTAAATAACAATCTTGATTTATTTATTAACTAGATAAACTTTTACTGTCCTTCTTAGCCCAGTAACTGATTGAACAGTGATTTTCAATAAGCAAAAGACACCACACAAAAATCCCCCCTTCCAATTTTAAAGCTACATGCTAACCCAGCAGTACAGCACAATACTGCCAACTGGAATTAGCCTCTGACTTCTGACTTAAAAAAAACTGGTCTGTGCCGCATTTGCCATGAGGGACATGTACTTAGCAGAGCACACATGGAAAGTTAGTCAAAAGCATTCCACAAGTAGCTGACACAGTTTCCTTGACCAGGTACTTGATTCATTGCTGGACAACAGAAAATGGGACTCCTATTTTTGCAGCAGCTCAATCAACATTAGTCATAACCCTCCCACTGTTAGTGTCCATGTCACCTTAAACTTCCATGTAATTCCAATGACTCACATGCCTAGTGACATCACTGGGTCCACTGCTTAGATGGCAGCACACATAAAACTATGAAATCACTTTCAGCTTTTTTTTTTTAACACTGTACAGATACATTTTTCACAAGTGGCATACACTAAACAAGAACTGTATCAAATAAAAACGTGTAAATTTTTAGGGCAATTTTCAGCCACATCTGCTGAAAACAGAGCTGACAGTGAGATTATCCTTTGACAGCAACACAAACTTATAGAAATCACATCTTAAACAAGGAAAATTCATAGTGAAACCCTTCATTTATAAAGATTCTGTCATTTCCCACAAGCCATCTCAAACATTTAAGCCTCACCTGGCCTACAGCCATTTATAGTAACTCAGAGTACTTGCCAACTTTAAAAAAATGCATTTTCAATGTCCTATGAAAATACATGAAGATTTGAAGAAAAGATATATACCTAAACGTCAATGAAGAAATTGATGGAAGAGATACCTTGTCAAACTCATCTAGTTTCAAAAAATATTAATAAAATTAACTTTGCTGAACAAACACACTTAATACCATCTAATGCTCTAATTAAAAGATATAATTAAGTTAAAAATGTATAATAATTTAAGAACAGGCTGAAGTTAGAACTGTAGTTCTTTTTCTAGTGCCATTTTCAAGAGTTTCACAGGGTTTCCTTTTGCTATTTTATATAGGCTTAGTAAAAGTACAGACAAAATGTAAACCAGAAAAACTTCCAGAGAAATAGTTTTAATGCAGCTCTAACTTAAACTCCATACAGCAATGAGTAAATAAATTCATGCTTATGAACATAACTTATAAAGACATGGGATTACAGGCCACAAGTGAGAATGAACTGAAAGAGCAGCACAACAAATTTTCCATCTTTCTGCTTGTCTAAGTGCATAATCTGATTCAGAAAGAAGAGTTACTGTATTCCATGTCATACAACCAGGCTTAGTAGCAAAATTCTTGTACACTGCTGATGTCAGCAGCACTGGAAAAATTATTCAAAATAAAAGAAATATTTTATCATCAACCCTGAAACAAAATGAGCTAATCTTCACTGGTGCTCTCTCAGAGAACAAAAGTTAAAAAAAAATGCTTTGGCCAATGCAAGTGGTGAGGTGTAAGAGAAGACACTAAGTAGGTTGGGCCTCTGTCACCAAGTTGGTTTTCCCTTCTGTGTCCCTAAATGTTTTGAAGCATGTTCTCAGTCATATGGAGCACACTTGGCTTTGTGAATTCCACAGCTGTTGTGCTACCTGTAAATTTCAGGTGATTTTTAAGTCCACCAAAAGCAAATGTTCCACACAGTCTAGCTCAAGAGATCTAAATTGCTGGAAATTGTAAAACACATCAGGACCCTCCCCAGACGTGTTGTGTCTCTTAGACTATTTCCTTAAGCTTCTACCACTGGTCACTGTCAAGATACACAACAGGAGGCTACACCAATTTTCAGTCTCAAAAGAAGTGCTTACCTGGTGGAGGACCACCAAATTTTCTTTGCCCATTTTGCTGAACCATGCTGTACCCAGTCTTCTCCATCAGGGCAAGTAAAGCTGCCCCATTTTGAGCACCACTTCGGATCTTGCCGCATCCGTTTGCTGCAGCTTTATTCTCCTCATGCATATCTGCAACAGCTTCAACAGAACATTGCAAATATTCCAATTCAGCAAATTCTAAGTTGTTATGTGCATACAGAAGCTACCAAAATACAGAAAAGCCACTCAGACTATACTTGCCTATTTACTGCAACTTTGTTCAGCATGAAGCTTCAATCCTACACCCAGCCACTATCAGCTGTGTACTTGCTTTCAGACCATTGCTCTGTAGCTGGGATAATCTGGAGCTTTACCCAGCTACAGAAATATGTAATGTAATAGATTCTTACATGGTCTATACTCAAACTCTCTTAAGTACTATCACAGCTAGCACAACATAAGTAGCACAAGTATTTTTAAGAATGCTGCCCTTCAAGTAGAAGAATGAATTCTTTCATAAACTATGTCCTCACAGTTGTGTAAGGGACCCAAAAGCTATTTGAGGTGACAAGTTCCAATTTCTTATTATAAGAATACTTAATATAAGAATGCCAACTATTTCAAAATTGTATTTTAGTATTAAAACACTGGAGGAGCACCTCAAGTCCATGCCCAGTTACTATAAAGAAGTCAAACAACTCATGAACATAAATAATTTTGTTCATACCAGTATAAAATAAAATTAGGCAGAACAGTCTGGCAAAACTTAAGATTTGAAATAATCCCACCTCTGGGATCCCTGTTTTCATGGCTTTATCCATTGTCACAATTTCAAAAGCTAAACCTTACCAATATGGTTGCTGCTGTCGTATCTCCTATTTCTCTGGCATGCCAAGATGTCACCCAACAGCTTTAGGTTTCTGACATCCAGGTGATTAAAAACAATCACACCACTTGGCAATTACCAATTTTACTAGTCAAGCCAATAAAAAATTCTCAAGTCAGATGTTTCTTTCACTGCCTTTTTTAACTTCTGTAGTTTATTTACTCTTTTTCCAGAATTATCTGCCCTAAGGTCTGCTTAGGCAAGCAATCTTTCTCATCACTTCAATCCTTTGTCCAAATGCCATTTCCAAGCGCTATGCCGCTTCTCGAGAAATGCTGCCCAAAAAATCATCACCAGAAAAATAAAGGTACCACTGTTGGTTCTTCAGTGCCCCTTACATTTTCAGCTTTCTTCATCTTCAGGCTCAGGCTCCAAAAGACAATGTCCTGAGACATCAGCAGTTTAGTTTTTATAAGAAAAACATTTAAAAACAGCTTAAAGCTCACACAAACATTTCTTAACAACCCACTACCATTTGCTAAACAAAACTGAAGTTTTTAAATGTATTGCAGACCAAATTTATGGAGTCATGAAGTGCCTGTTCCCCTACTACATGTATGGATGTTATGCAATGATATTACTCTTGAGAGGCAGGGCTGCAGCTTATTCTCCCACTCATGGCCCAGCTTTATAATTTCAAATGTACTTTAAATCAATGTCATTACTTTTTTTAAGTGCATCTTTTTTTCACAACAGCCTTCACATGATAGACCCCACAAATCCTTCAATTAGAACAGTGTTAACAGTAATTTTTCCCACCCTAGGAAAAAAAGACTTTTAGTGGGGATATATTTTTTCGTCTTTTCATCAAGCCAGTATTCACTTTGGGGGAGGAATCCATGCAAGTAACCGCTCTCAAGAGTTTAAATTGTATCTGTCACAGGGCACTAAAAAGCCAGATTTTTAACAAAACTCCTCGCTTCATCAAAAGGAGATTCCAGAAAGCAGCAGGGCAGAGCACAGAAAAACCCCCAAACAAACAAACAAACAAAAAAAAAACAAAAACCACAGGCACAAGCAAAACCAGCATGGCTCCCACTTGCTAGAAATGGTGTCCCATCTCCTTTCAGCAAGTGAATTACACTTACTGTGTTTCACAGCCTACAAGCTGCACAGTGATTCCGTAATTAGGAAATCTTTCGGCAGCTTCAGGCCTAACAAGGTATGGAGATGACAACGAAGTTGGAACGAAGGGGAGGCAAACTGATTTACTGATTTTCCCTCTGTCGTCATTATCTGCAAGGGCAGCACCGCGGGAACTCAAAGGGGCCAAGCGGCCCTCCCTGAGGAGCTGCAAGAGGCCTGTGCAGAAGCAAACCAACCTCGGACACCCCTGGGGCACAAACGACACGGACGCGAGGAGCCACGGCTGCATGTGGGACAGTAAGGGAAGAGAATAAACTCAACACACAAACACACCCCACAACCCACACCCCGTCCCCCCCACCCCCGAATCTCTCTACACTACTCCCGCCGACTCGCACTTTCTCCACACCGCTTCATCCCTCATCGCGCTGCCTCCGCCTTTCCCCACGGCACGGCAAGGACCCGAACCCACCACTATCGCCAGGCAGACGAGGCCAGGGCATGACTCCCCGCTGTTCCGTCGGGAGCCGAACGCCACAGAGCACTGCCCGGCTGCCGGCGCTGTCAGCACCTCATGCGCCCGGCCCCGCGGGCAGGCATGGGGTTTCCCTCGCTCTCAACCCGCCCGGCCAATCAACGGGCGCGGAGGGCGGGCACGGACACAAATGACGGGTGGCACCAGCCAATAACAGCGGGGCAAGCGTGCCCGGCACGCGAGAGCTCTTTAAAGCGGGCGACGGTTGGGCGAAGCGGGGGACGTGTCCGGCGCGCGCGCGCCGCAGTCGCCGCTGGAGCCGTTGGGACGGCGCGCGCCGCTCCCGCCCTCAGGGCGGGCACGCGGCGCCGCCTCACGGCCCGGCGTTCCATTCCCGCTCCATGGCTCGTGGGGGCCGGGCTCTGAGCGCGCCCTTAAAGTTTTAGAACCCGGCTGGTATATCTTTCTTTGCGTCCTGAGGCTTTTATCTGCTCCGAAGCGGCATATTTGGGCCTTTAGGATGTGATCTGGCATGCACTCGTCCTTTATGGAATGTTTAGTCTTGGTCAGATCCATGTTGACAAGTAATACCCAAGTGAAGTATCACTGAATCAAAAACGGAAAAGACCTCTGGAAAAGCCAGATTTAGCCTATGAGCCAACACCATCATGTCCACTTGACCATGGCACTAAGTGCTGCATCCCGTCTTGCACAGGGATGGTGTTGATGACCTCCCTGGACATTCTATTCCTTTCCAATATTTGATCACCCCTTCTGTGAAAAAATCCTTCCTAATGTCAAACCTAAACCTCCTTTGGGTACAGCTCAAGCCTACGTTCTCTTGTCCTGTCTCCAGTTGCCTGGGAGAAGACATGTCTGATTTCAATCCCTGTTGGCTCAGTTAATGTTTCAGTCTCTTGGAAATGAACCCCATGAGCCTCACAAAACCTGCAGCTGCTCCAAGCCCATTGGGTTGGAGGCCCTGTGATTGTTGCACTGCTGTTGAACTCCCATCACAACTCCTTAGGTCTCATATAGCAAGGCACATATCAAATGTACCAGGGTTAATATGGTTTGTGGGATTAGCTTGCAAGTTCTTCAAGTTGTTATCATAATGTTGTGGCCGTGTCCCCCATCTAGCAAATTAAAGTCTTTCAAAACCAATATGCTTTCACCAAAAACTTCTCCCCCTCCCTTTTCCTAAGGTTTACATGCTCAACTGCACTTAGTAATAAGGCAGAGAATCCCTGAAATTTTACCTTCAGGACATGCAAATTCATCTTTATTATGAATATGTTCCAGAGCTTTTAGCAATCTCACTTTAAATCTGTAGTGCCACAGAATTGCCACATTGTCATATTTGACATTTAGTCATTTGAGTTTGCTTATTTTTCAAAGAGAATGCATGTTGTGCTTTTATTAATAATGGCATATTACACTCATTGTGTAATTTACAGATGGTATTTCTCCATTTAAAAGTTCTGAATGGCCAACATACCAAAGCTATTGCCTTGAAGATTAAATTTCACCACCTTTTCATTTCAGGTGTCTGTTTGGTTATTTTTTCCCCCCTACATCTAAATCAGCCACGAAGCCTCTATTAGGAATCAGTTTGGGGTATATTAAGTCAAATGTCAAATTTGTGACATTTTGACTGCAGCTGTGTGTCCCTGTTACCTTAGAGACTGCTCATTCCCTGGCTGAAAACTCCGTTTGTCTCAGCTGTTATCGGTGGTGGGAAATACTGAAGGAATGCAGGCAATCTCTTTTAGATGAAAAAAAAAACCCACCCAAACCCACAATTCCTCAGCATTTTCTTTGTATTTCATGTAAGTGACACCTCACTGAATAGGTTGCCATGTACAGCCATTTCTGGAGTACAGCAGAAGGTCTCAAGGAAAACACACAAATTTGCAATCAGGTTTTTCACTTTATGGCATGAATAAAAGAGAATGTAAAAATCACCAAAAAGTATTCCATGTTTATAATATCTTACTAAACATCAAAGGTGAACACAGGAGCTAAAGACCCCTGCCTTTCTGAAAGAAATTAATGATCCTTTTCTTCCTCTGTTCCCCATATGCTAGTTGGGTATCAGAGTTGTCAGTGCACCCTTGCCCACAGGTGTGAGCTGCTTTTCTTTGATAATCTGTTCACTATAATCAGGCTTTACTAAGAACAACTGTTTATAACCTGCACTTTTCTTGGATTTTTCTGTGACTCATAATAAAATCTGAGCTGAATATTTGAACTCTTTTTCCTAGTAAGACATAATTTACAGGGGAATGTAATATTTTTCATTAAATTAGGAACTATATCAGATAACTTCAGGTCTTCAGAAGAGATTTTACACAGCTGAAAGTTTTATTCACTTGTTTTCCATTAACTTTTATGAAAGAATGAGAAAAAAGAACCAGGCCCAAAACATGTTTTGGTGTTTATCACAGAATTTTTTTTTATTGCTCTATTGAATCAGTACCTTAGGACATAGCTGTTTAACTTTCAAATATGATAAACAGAAACTTATTGTGGGATTATTGTATAAGAATTACAGCATAATTTACCAAAAAGCATTTGGCACCAATTCTGGTTAGAAAATTACCTTAAATTGCAAATAATATACTGTTTGCCCCAAAGCTTTATACAGTTCCTTTTACCACTGAGTTTGTTTCCTCACTAATGTCTAGTTGAATCTCTCACGAATCTGATGGATGAGGAATATGGGCAGAGTCTTGCCAAGATTATGACATAGATTCCTTTGGCTAGATTTGAAAATGTGAAAGAGGTCTTTTTCTTACATATTTTATTTTATAGCACTGCACCAGACAGTGCTTTTCCTTCTAAGTTATTTTAGGTAGCTGTAACACAGAAGTCCTTGATATTTAACTTCTGTTTTATTGGAATGCTAGCAAGTCCCACTATATATATTCCTGGAGTGGGCTATTACTGCAGTTGTAATATACTTTAATAGAAGCGTTAGATTTTTGTCAGAGTAAATTTTACTATGGCCTGGAGCAGAAAAAGAGGGTATGTAGTATTTCTCTGCACTCTGACAGGTTTGATATGTAGGTAGGAGAAATACTTTAAAAGGAACCAGACGTCCTTTGAAGTTTAGACAAAGGTCTCTGTAGAAAACCTAGACATAATATGATTGTAAATCTAATTATAGTAAGCTGTCTGGAAAGACTTCATTTCAGTCAATCAGTCCATTTTATTTTGGGTTTCACTTTATCAAGCACTGCAGTTCTTGTTTATTAGGATCCTCCTAACCTAGGCATCCTAGTGCCTAAAGGGTCTTTTTTCTTGAAAAGCATGGTTTGTTCTCATTCAGCTTTCTGCCTTAAAACCTTGGAATCTTTTTTAATTATAAAATTACAAGATCTAATATTGCTGAAATGAGCATTTGGGAGGAACAGAGTGTCAATTGTAGAAAAAAAATATAATACAGAGTTCCTTTTTGAGAAACCACTTTGAGACACATACCACATGATTTTAACATGCAATGTTAAAAGATATACAATGAAGATGAAAAAATGGATCCTGGAGCAAGTTCTGTCTTCACTTTGATGAGTACAAATGTCAACAATTGCACTGATGTAAATTGAATTAAATCAACTTTAAGCCAATATTGCTGAGTGTGGAGTGATGTAAAATGTGCATTAACAAAGTGTATAAAATCTCATTTCTTGTTTTTCCCCTCATTACGTCCCGAACTATTGCTTTCTGTTCTCTCTAAAAACCTGGGCCCTTCACCACAAAAGCCATGCCTTTTGTCGCTGAACAAAATGGCAGTTTTCTGGCAATGCAACTAAGCCTGAGAGGGAAGGAGCAGAAGGGAACTGCTGAAAAAGTAACAGCACGAAAGGTTGGTGGAAAAAGTGGTCAATGTCAGGAAAGTGAAGTGAGGAAAGGACAGGAAGGAGGGAAGGGCTGAGGGAGACTCAGAAAATCCTGTCCTACAGCACTGTGGTCTTTTGATGTTCCACCATCACAGAGTGCTTTTCAGTCTGCTTTTTAAGCAGACATTTCAAAAGCATCCTGAAACAGAGATATATAGGCAGATGTTTCAAAAGTAGTCTAAAACAGAGATCTATCCTCTTCACCTTTGTGGAGGAGGAATTGAAGAGGATTGGCAAGAAAATGGCTACTGCCTCAACAAGCTTGAAACCAGAGTTTTCTTCACAGAAAGATGTGAAACACAAAGAACTACAAAGCAGGCTTCCTTCCTCACACCCCTGGTGTCTCAGTCCTCACCGAAGGGATTGGAAAGTTCAGACACAGTTTCACATTGGAAGTTCAGTTCAGTCCCTGCTCAGTGTTTTATGTCTGTGCAAATATTGCCAAAAAATACTTGATTTTTTGGCAGTTTCTATGAAAATCTTAGAGCATATCTCAGCACAGAAACTAAATAGGTGTTAAACTGTAAAGTCTTTAGTCATACTGGATCTGACCTAGACATTAAGTGGAAGTTTATCGGGAGTCTGAAGACTTTGCATATCACATTAGCTATTAGCTTTTGAATATTAAATAATTCTGGAAATAAATTACATTGAGTGCAACAGTGGGCAACAAGATTTCATTGTACTTTTCCAAAATTTTTAAAATATCTCTTGAGTAATTTGGAAAGTGGAAAGTGTTCAGTGTTTCTTTAGGTTGCTCATACTTGGCTTCAAATTCCTGCTTATACTGAGAATCCTAAAAGGCATTGATGTATCTAGTTCACATCCTCTAAATTTGCAGTCCAGCTGCTGTGAGCTGCTAGCTATTTTTTAAGTCAGGAAATTCTGGACTGTCAATACCAATTGTAGTTGAACAACTTACAGTGCTTCTGTGTAATTTTCTTTATTAGAGATATAGTGGTCTGCTTGGAGACACAATTAAGAAAGCCTGAAGCAATGTTACCTGTCATTTTGGGTGTTTCTTTCATTTATATATATACACATTTTTATATATTTGTCTCTTATACACACACAGAATACCACAAATTCTCTTTAAGGTTTCTTATGGTATTAAGTACAGCTAACAGAATGGTTTTTAATGCTTTTCTGTATCTAGCTATTGTCTGTCCTACAAAACCTAGTGACACAACCAAAACTGTGGTGGAAAACCCTAAGAATCACTAACTACATCATGGGCTACTATGTACTATAGTAATAACTATAGTACTAACTGTAAAATCAGTGTTATGCAGCTTAACTGTTCCTTCCCGATTTCTGGTTAGATGGTTCAGCAGTGAAATAGGAATTCAAAACCAACGTTTCTAGACCTACTGCGAAGTTATATCGACTTAGTAAATATCTCACTTACTCGTTCTTTAAATGCGGGTTCCACAGTTAACTTCTCAACTTGCTGGAGACGGTGCATTTTCCTGACTCTAAGAGAGCCACTAGGTGGGAGTATGTTATCTTAAAAGGCGCTTGGTCGGCCATGGCAGTTGTCCTTTTGGAGGAGTTCCACTCCTCTTTTCCTGGCAGCCGGGAGATGCTGCAACTCTCTTCACACCTCTTCAAGTAGGTGGTGATCAATTTGGCGTTTTTCGACGCTCATCTCCACACTGGACGCTGGGGAGACGCTGCCTGCCTCGCTACACCTCTGGCCCGGGAGGACATGAGCCGGGGCAAGCAAAGGCAAAACTTCATGGAATCACAGAGAATCCTGAGTTGGAAGGGACCCACAATCATTGATTCCAGCTCCTGGCCCTGCACAGGACACCCCAAGAGTCATTTTCCAAATGATTCTTGAACTCTGTCAGGCTTGGTGCTGTGACCACTTCCCTGGGGATCCTGTTCCAGTGCCCAACCACCCTCTGGGTGAAGAACCTTTTCCTAATGCCCAACCTAAACCTCCCCTGACGCAGCTTTATGCCATCCCCTCAGGGCCTGTCACTGGTCACCACAGAGGAGAGATCAGTGTCTGCCCCACCTTGTCCACTCATGATGAAGCTGTAGACCACAATGAGGTCTCCCCTCAGTCTCTTCTCCAGACCAACCTAAGTGACCTCAGCTGCTCCATATATGACTTCCCCTCCAGACCCTTCACCATCTTCCTGGCCCTTCTTTGGACACTCTCTAATAATACTACAAGTGCCACACTTCAAAAAGTTATCTCATATCCAGACAAAGAACACAAGCTAATTATGTAGAAAGCCCTGAGGACCCAGGTGAAAATAGATTCAGAGGGTCACCTTGCTAACATAAAAGCTAATAATAAAAACAGCTAAACAATAAAATAACAAAAATTTAATAATAACAAAAATTTTTAAAAGCCTTGTAAAATATATTAAAAGCCAGGCATTTGCTAGAGATAGAACTGAAAGGTGATAAAGAAAGGGTCTTTTGAGGAATAAGGCTATAGGGGGAAAAAAAAGTTGTAGCAATATTCAACACAAAAGAATAGATAGAGCAGTTTTCAACATATGCTAGTTCTTTTTTTAAAGGAACAGAGCCTCACATTAGTTCTAAACTGAGAATACAATAAAAGGTATTTTAGCACAGATGAGTAAATTCCAAGTAATGACTGAAGGATGTGTGTGTTCAACTCTAAAGATCCAGGATTATACTGTTGGACTAAGAAGTGTAATGTGTAGTAAATTTTGGAGAGCTGCCATGGTACTAGAAAGATGGTGCCAAATGATCTGTTTCCCAAAGTACAACTTTGTGGAAACAGCAAAAACTCTGATTTTCACATCAGGAATATCTGAGCTGTAAGACTGTAAGTGGAAAAAAAAGTATTGCAAATGATTATTTATTGTTCCCTGTAGTACAAGAAGGGGAGGGACAACAAATTTTTAAAAAGTGCTTTTTCATATATCATAATTTATCTTGCCATAGAACCTTTCAAAGGTCAGGCTGATCAAAACTAAAAATGAAGTAAGATAAGTTCACACAAGTAATACTTGTAAGTAATACAAGTTCACACGTATTAAACGTGATGAAATTAATGCAGGCTCTAAAGCTGTAAGTTTGTGAATTGTAAACATCTGAGAAAATATCAAGAATTCATCTGTACCTTTACCCTGTCCTCAAGTGTTCACTGTTACTCATCAGTGGAGAATGATACTTTGCTAAACTGACTTCCACATGTTGCCAAGGTCATTCCCAGTTTCCTCTGAGGGTAAAAATCTGGCCCTCATCTATAAGCTCAAGGTGATCAAAGGAAGTAAAGTTGTTAATAGTGTCTACTTGTCTTGCTGCAGCTCTGGATTGAAAGTCCAGTTTTCTTAAATAATAATGGGAGTAGATTTGCTCACAGAAAAAAAAACTCAGAAGCCACATGAAGGGTGCATTGCCTAGGCCAACAGAAAATTTGGTACAAACAATGGTGGCAGTGCAAAACCATCTGAAGACAGCTGCCTGTAAAGATTTGAAAAACTACAAAGAAAAAAAACAAAGCTGCAAAGTTTTTGATGTGTAGGATTCTTCGAATCATAATTCTATGTAAAGCTCATTATTACTAGGGGTTCATTTCTGACCATCAATATTAAATTTTCACAGATTTTGAAGAAGTCAGGGAATTGGTGGCAATATTTCATATTTAATTTTGCTCTCTATGAAGACAGTAACAAAGCTCCTATTGGTTTTAGCTGGAAGAAACATAACCCAGTGATGCTGTTGTAATAAGCCTGTAGTATTACTTAATGTAATGCTGTAACTTTTAACTGTGCAGTTCGCACAGTTGTTATGCAACATTTTTAAAGGAATTTCTCTTATGATTTTTTTTAATTAGGGTAAAATATTTTTTGTATAAATAGATATCTTGCTCACACCCCATGTTCCCTTCCTGCTCAGTTGTGTATTGTGCTCACAATTAATGTCACAAATCCACTCTCTTTCCCATAAGAACAGACTATTGCAAGTACAGATTTGTGTTTAATTGCTGCTTTAAGTACTGTCTGTTAGAGAACTTTCAATGCAAACATTCCACAAAATGAAAAATGCAAACTAGAAAATTACTGAGGGAAAGTAACTTCTATAACTGGTTTGGGTGGATATTTTCAGCTTACTAGTAAAAATCTCTTTGCTAGTCATAAAAACCTCATTATAATTTTGAAACACATCTCATGACTATGCATCAGCTCTACTGCCTGTGCAGTTCTCATCGTTTTAACAGTATTAGTTACTGGAATTGCTCAAAGACATCCGAAACAGAAATGCTCTGTTCCTTGCTGGAATTTCAGTTTATCAGCCAAGCAGAATTACTGCTTTCTCCAGGCAAGTTTTTGAAAAGACATCATACCATGTCTACGCCCTGTCTGTCAATACATGATGAAATTGTCAATCTAAAATAGTTACTTGTACACTGAAGTGGCTCTTTCTTGCATACCATGCAACCAAACCTACTTGCTGCCAGAAATTGGGAGTAGTAACTAAAAGAATACAAACAGCTGTCTTTACCACGCAATCATCTGTGATAAATGGCTGATGTACTGTATGAAAAAATGTTATTTTTACCTAGGTCAAGGTCATGTCCTAGTTTATTACACATTTGGATTTCCAGAGGAGCTGAGGTTTGTCTACATCCCAAGGCTAATGAAAAGATGAGTAATAGGCTGTAGTAACATGACTGTGGATATCACAGACTACATCTTCATGTATTCTTCATGCCATTGCAACCTTACACACTTGACAGTCTGAGATGATCTGCAGCCCTAAGTGAGACCTTCAGGCCTCTCTTCTAAAATTTGAAATACTTTGAAAGGGACTCCTGAGATACCATCAGAGCTGCCGGTGTAACTCACCCAGGAATAAAATGAGGCTTGGGATGGAATTGAAACAGTCTGAAGTGTATCTGCATGATTCAGTTCTCTTGCTTCAGGTGAGCAGGTATGACTGCAATACAGGACAGCGTCATGAAACATTACCTGCTCAGGCTCCAAAAGAGACAGAGCTGGGGTAGATGGTGCTGTACTGAACAGTTGCCTCCCCCTAGGGCTAAATGCACTGCTCCTTTTTTCACAGCCATGCTGTTTCTGGTTCTGGAGGCAACCAAGTCATCCTTGGCTCCAGGCTACGTACACAGTGCATTATCATGTCATTTAGACACTAAATGAAGTGGTTGAAACCAGGTGCCTGCCTTCTCCTGAATATTCACTTGGAGCTACTTACAATCCAGTCTGCAAATATAAATGGCAAGTTACTCTGTTTAATATGTAACCCTAATATTTCCAGCAGGAGGGCGGGAAACTCCTCATTATCTCCACATCCACATTTCTTCACTTTTGATTAGAACTAATTACTATTTTTTTCCTTCCATGTAGTAGTAGCAGACCCACCCCTCCCTCTGTTTATGTGCAGTACTAAATGGCATCGTGCAGGTACTTTCTGCAAAACTATAAGGAACATGGGTGCAAATCTCAGCCTATGCACAAACAGAAGGTGGCTTAGCAAGTTAAGCAGAGCACTACCTTTCATTTGAATGTATTCTTAATTCCATACTATAGTATGCCTTCTTAGCCTCACAGAACTCTGGTTTCACAAGCAGAGAAAATGCCTTCTGGGGAGGAACCATGCATTTATTAGGTATGTCCAATGCAAAAAAACCTACAACCTTATGCAAATATCAAGCAAGTCCTGGAAGCAGCCAGAAATCAGACAGATTATTATTGTCATGGTTATAGAAATAGGAAAGAGTTAAAAAAGAGACACTGTAGCCAACAGTTTGGGAGGTACAGCAGGTTATCTGCTTTAATTAAGAGGATCTGTTACAATGAAAGCAACAGTGCAGTAAAGAAGCAGACCTCTGATCTAACATAATAGTCTCTCTCTTATTTTTACCAGAAAAATTTTATGAAAATTTTATTAATGACTTCCAGAAATGTCCCAGTCTTAGCAGTTTCTGACTGCATCTAGAGATCTGTTTCCCATTCTGGATGTCACGGGGGCCAATAGACCATGACAAGTGACACCCTCCTTTGGAGATCCCAAAGGAGCCTGTTCCAACACAGAGTGGACAGAGAATCATTTTGCACTTCTAACTCAAAGTCACAGGTGTTGGCTGAGTTGATTAAAAAAAGAAAAAAATCAATAATCACTGTTCTAATGATGAGACTAAAAATAAAAAAAAGTGAAGGGTAGCCACCCCATAGCCTTATCCAAAGTCTTGTGAACTCCTGAAGGATGGACTGAGAAGGTCCTAGGAACAAGCCTCCCAAATCCCCAGAAATGCTGTACCCATCACATTTTTTCCACCCTTTGTAAATTGGTATTGCTGTTTGCATTCAAAGCGCTGCTCAGCCAGGAAGGGGCTCAAGGTTTTGGGTAACAAATGGGGGTGCCTACCTTAAAATTCTGGCCAAGGTTATCAGCTAAAGAAGGTCACAAAATAGGTTTGCACATTTGTACATGGTCATCCATGTTTGCATGATTCCTGCTGTAGCACTTGGCAGCTGGTGCTCTCTTGGAGCATGCCTTAGGTCAAGGCAGGCCGGGGAGGGTACTCACAGCCAGTAGAGGTGAAATACTGGAGTAGTTCAGCTACACACACGAGTCACAGTGTACCACCACACAGTCAGAAGATGGACCACCACTCATTTTATTTACTAGGTTAGATTACAGCCTATGGCATTGACGGCATACTTCAATTTAAAGGAAGACAAGTTAATCCTTTTAATCTCTGTGCTACCATGCAACCCCACTGCAAGCCTCCTAAACTCCAGCTGGGCAAAGGAAGGCAGACACAACACTGTGCCCTGCATCTGAGTCTTCAGGCACACACTTCTGCATTCACCATACTTAATATGCCCTGCCCTTGCAAGTAAAATAAACCTGCATTATCTGCCTATCACATTCCCACTGCTTTGATCAGACCAAGCATCAAGTTGTAGGTATTGTGATATAGTTGTAGGGGACTGCGCAGCTGATTTGCTCTGAATCACGCTAGCACAGAGCAGCCACCAACAGTTTTGCAGTTTACAGACACACAATACAGAAGAGGCAACTTCTGAAACAAAGCTACACGGCTAAACAAAGTTCTCTTATAAAAAGGGAAAACCTAAAAACACTACAGAAAGTCTTACAGAAAGTTTTCTACCCTGTGAGACACAGAAACAGTAACTCCAAATCCCCAGTTTTGTGACAGACAGAACTGTGGCACTGGAATCAATGTAATTCTGACTTAAGCCTCCTAAAGGTCTCCCAACTTGCCCCCCTTCTCCTACAGTCTCTGAGCACTCAGGACCATATCCTAAATGTTCTCTTGACTTCAGAACTGAAACTATATCACAGAACACACCAGAATAATTTTTTTAAAGAAATTATGCCTTTAAAAGTCTTCAAATACTTTTAGTGTTCCATTCCTGCAGGAGAGGAGATTGTTTATTCTACCAGAACAATGCTCTGAAAGATTTTTGTAAGGCTGACAAGAAACTGGAAGGCACTACAGCAAAGAGCTTCAAAACTGCTAAGTGTTTCTATCGTCACTTCTCATTGGAAAGCTCATTCATGACAGTTAAGTACTCAGGTGAATCAAGTCCAAAGCTATTACAAAGCATAATGAGGAAATGCTCCGAGTCACCCGAGAACTTTAATTTCAGTGGATAAAGGAGATGCTAACTAATGACTGTCTAAAATGGTTCTGTATCATCCAGTGGTGTGTGATGCTTTATTTAATGTGAGAACATGCAACAAATAATACAGCACCATATAATTTCTAGAGATCACAGTTCTGATGTTTCTTGTTGCTGCATTTTGCATTCTAAAACCTGTCTGGACGGTGTCAAGTCACACACAAGTTTAATTCCCTCTTCCCTACCCCCTCAGCCTTTAACAAGTATTACTATGATTTTGTTTTCATTAAAAGCCTCAACGGTATTTATATGTAGCATTCTCCTTCAGCACAGGAGAATGCAGAATGAAATCAAGCAGCAGATTACTGTTCACCACGGAATGAGTAATCATTTATGTTCCAAACTAAAATAAATGAAACAGAAAACCAGAAAGCACAATGTTCTAATGTCTTCATTTAGTAACTTACCTTTTTCGTTCATTTCTTTTAAACAAGGGTTTTCTAAAAACATTTGGAACCTTATTCATTTTATTTTTGTTTTCCTTGGAAAGCCTGAAGTGAAAAATCTATCCTTTAACCCTGCTGTCTTCACTACTTGCCTTTTCCAGTGGCACAGAAATACTCCTTCACTCCTTATACTCCTTCATTACGTATTCTGGTTTAACCACACAGCTTTTCAAAACAGTCCCCACTATAATGAGCTGTGGCTCTGGATTTACACTCCCCATCACCATCACTTACAGTTACCGATGAACAATTTCACTTCTAAGCACACATATTTCCCCAACAGCTGAACTGCTCCACAGTTTTCTGTGTTTTTCTTATTATAACTAGCTCCTTCATTTCTATGGCATCACAGTTGAGCTCAAGTCTGAAATGCAATGCTCCAGCTAGTGCTTATTTTTACTCAAGTAATTACAGAAAAAAAAGTTGACACTGACATTTACCAAAATATTTCAGAGCACAAACACCACCCGCTGAGCTGAACACGAAAATTCATGCCTGCTAGTCTTGTTTTTCTCCTCAGAGTATGACTGATTTGACTCATGCCTGACTTTAACAAAATTTCCAGATCTTTGCTGGAACTACAGTTGGTAGGAAAAATGACTAAACATGCAGCTGAATTTCTGCTCCTATGCCATTATTGCTTGTCTTTGATGAAAGGATGCAGCAAGACATTCTAGACCATTTCATAGCATTTCATAAGTTTAAAACTGTATGCTCAAGAAAAATTCTCTACTAATACATCTGAAAGCCTGCAAGGAACTGCTTTCATTTCTTTTGTAGACATGTATGAAAATCCCAATGTAGTCAATCTGAATGCTTTTTGCTCCACAGCGTTAGCAGTGCAGGAGCACAGGTCTTTTGATACCGAAGCTAGAGCAGGAACATTTCTCTGCCTTCCAAGAGTCCCATGGTGTGATTCGGTTGCTGGTCGTGACCCCCATTGTTTATTGTATATGTGGATCATAAGAATTACTGGAATTCTTATAAATCCCAATTAAATAAAAGGTAAAAGAAAAGCCCACCTGTAATCAGACACCATGTAACCGCATGTTAATGGCTTGTTCAGTGCCCTACTGGGATACCTTAGAGTAATGCTACAGCATTATACTCAATTTCAAGAGGTCAGTAGACATTTTTAAATGAATAAAATTTATATAATTACAGTTATGACTACAGCTCATGCCTTATTCACAGCAAGTAAAAAAACCACACTGGAGTTTATGTAAATATTACTAATGCATGTGCTATGAAAAAGTAACTCATGTTAATTAAAAAACACCTTAATTTCAAAAGTTTACCAGCAACAGTTACACTGAGCATTATAATCTTTCAAAGCAGAATAGAAATTGTTTACAAGGATCCAGCAGTAATTGATATCCAGCTGCTCGGAGCTGGGCTGCCAACTGAACATGTGAAAGCTGGGCTGAAATCCCCTATTTGATGGCAGCAGGAGTCATGCTGCTCTTTCCTATGAGCTGGAATTTCACCCCAGTCTTTACATTCTTTGTCGGTTATGGTGGAGCAGCCAGAAGATGACGATTAGAGAGTAGGTAAGTAGACTCTCGGTTCTAAAAATCCAACCTTCAAGCATCTGTAAGGTCTAGGGGAAGGAGGAGGGCATCTGTAGCACAGTTAAAAGGAGTCTCTCTAAAAATGGGCAAGTGGTCATTTCAGCAACAGAGCTGATGGCAGGACACTGCACACCATTAGTAGAAGTAAATGTGAGGTTGAGTCTTTAGTGAAGACACCATCATATTGGCCTTTAACTAGGAAGGAAGGCAAGCACAGCACGTGAACAAGTAAGCACACGTATGCACACAAGGCATTCCAGGAGCTGAACAATTTCTCTGCATACATAAAAGACCTTGCTAAGAAAAAAAAATAGCAAAGGTTTTTAGCATTTAAATAATTGCCTACATGAACTCGATTTCAAATCCAACTTTACACATTCTTGATAAACTAAAAGGCCTTAGCATTGAAGATAAAATGTTTCTAGCACCAGCTACTGCCTTGGAAGTGAATACTTACAAGAGTTGTAAGTTGTCTTTTACTGAGAAAATGTTTTAAGGCAATATCCAAAATGACAATATAGCCTCCACAGAAACTGCTCCAATGATCCCTGATACTTTACAGCACCTACACAGGTTCCACTGCTGAGGAAAGATCGGAACTAAATTGGTGCCTGTCCTCTTCCTCCTCCCTGCCATGTGCCCGGGAATGCTGGAAATGTCCCACCATCTGTACTTCACTACTAAATTTCTTCCTATAGCTCCTAAATCCCTCTGTAGCCATTTATATTAGCCATATTAGCCACTATCACTGGCAAGGAAACTGCTGAGGAATTGCCATCTTTCCTTATCACTAACCCAATTAAAAAGTTGCTCAATAAAGTAGCAAGTGTTTACACAATTAATGCAAATGACAGATTTCTGAACATTTCCCAAAAAGGAAACGACTTTAACTGGTCTGGCCAAATGCACTCCTGCAACACCCAGCTCAGGGTTGGTTTTTCTTCTTGTTCTCAGTAAAGAGTCAATTTACTTGCATTTCCACCAAGGAGTATTTTAGGAATGGAGACAGTAATTTCTGAATATACACTATATCTATAAAAGGAAGAGGTAAGCAGTTTGTTCTCTATTTCCATCACTTTGTGGAACTCCATCATCCATTTTTATTAATAGTTATGGCACCCAGGTATGCAGCTAAACAACTGAAGAACATGAAGGATGTTATTAGAATCGTTTTTGGCTAATGATAAGGAGCAGAACTGCATCGCAACCCTACTTTTTCCATGATTTAAAGGTGTGTTAAAATATACCAAGATTTTCAGGAAATCTGTTATTTGGCTTACACGGTAAGCTATGCCTTGTGCACTGTGTTCTAGACAAAGTTGCATTTTAAAATGGTGCACAAAGTTAAGAAACTTTACATGATAACAGTGAGTAATGTGTGCTTTCATAAATACAGTAGTATACATCCTATATACAGACGCTGGATGGAAGACTCCAGGAAGGCTCTTAGCCAGCCATCCACAGAAAGAAGGGAATGAAGATGGTGGGGAGTGTGGTGGAGGGTGCCACACCTAGGCAGACTATTGACGCTAGTCCCACAAGCACCGACGCGAGGACGCTCCTCTGGTCCCGAATAATCATCTTCACAGTCTCACAGAACTGGAAAAAAAAAAGTGCAAAAGATGAGATTTAAAGAGGAAAGCTTTGGCTGCAGGGCTGTCGATGCCCACTCTCTCAGGACAGAGCAGCCTCAGCTCTCACACAGGCTCCCCGGAGGGAGGGGAAGAGCTGGACTGGCACCGCATCACCCCCAGCATCAGCCCCGGTACTGCCTGTGGCTCCGGATAGAACCTGTAGCTTCAGAGCATTTTAGAAGCGAATTAATTGTTCTACTAATTCAGCTTCGCTTTCCTCGCCGCTTGAAGCCAGCTGAGGCCAGGCTCGCCGCCGTCCCGAGCAGCTCCGCGCTGGCGGCACTGCCCGCTGCGGGAACAGCGGCATCAGCGGCGGCCGGGCCGGCGGGCGGTGCCGGCACCCCCGCCCGGGGCCCGCGGCGGCGGCCGGGCCGGCTGCGGGGAGCGGGGCCGCCGGGGGAAGGGCAGCGCCGCCGCTGGCCGGGCCGTACCTTGTCGGTCTGGAAGCTGACGGGGGCTCCGTATCGGCAGTAGGTGACAAAGTGCTCGCAGTTGTTCCAGAGCAGGCTGTAGGCCGTGGCGCCCACCAGCTTCTCCGCCCGGCGGGCCGCCTCCTCGCTGCCCAGCACCTGGTCCACGAACAGCCGGTCCATGTGGTTGACCAGGATGCTGCCGCCGTAGGCGAAGTCCTCCACCGTGTCCACCCGGACGCTGGCCGTCCTGGCGATGACGCCCAGGATAAGGCGCTTGTTGGTCACCACCTGCTGGATCTGCCGACGGTCGCCAGTGATGGAGGGCAGGATGTCGGGCATCAAGTGGGCGACGCGGTTCTCGCCCAGGTAAATGCCGAAGTGGATGAAGAGGGTGCGGGGCACCTCCAGCAGGTCTCCTCGCTTGAAGCAGCTGGTGTCGTAGTAGCCGGGTGCAGGCGGTGGCGTTTCCCCGCCGGAGCCCGCGGGCAATGGCCGGATGTGGACGAGGAGCATCAGCTTCTCCAGCAGCAGCGAGGCCGCCTGTGGTACGGGGTTCTTCATGGTTGGCGGGGAAACCCTCGGTGCCTCCGAGCAGCTCCTGGTCCCCGGCACCGCTTTTCTAGGCTACCGGCGGGGCGGGGCGGGCACCCGGGCCGGCCCACCGGGTGAGGGGCGTGCGGGGAGCGCCCGCCCCGAGGACCGGCCGGGCTTTACTGGGGTGCGCGGCGGGCACCCTCAGCCGGCCCGGCGTGCCTCGGTCCGGCCGCGGCGGCGGCTCGGCCCTGGGGATGGCGCGGTGCCCGCAGCCTGGAGCTACCCGCAGTTCCGCCCCGTCTACCGCCCGCGCTGCCCAGGTAGAAGTGCACGGAAAAGTGCGGGTAAAGCCCTTCACCCGCCCCGGGGAGAGCAGCGAGGGGCTCCCGGGGCCACAGCCGCTCCGTGCACCGTCCCCCGCCGGCGGGACCTGAGGGGCTCCGGGTGCCCGCCCTGCCCGTCGCGGGGGACAAGCGGCGACCGGATCGGATCGGGGGGGCCGGGCGGGCGGCCACGGTGCTCGCACGGCGGCGGGACGGGGGAGGGAGCGTCTGTCTTCCCTGAAAGGAAACAGGTCTCCCAGGGATAGCGGCAAGTCACATTTATAAATGAACTCGCTCCAAAGGTCCGCCAGCTAAGAAAGAGTGGGAAACGACGGAGCGGCATTCCCGTGTGTTCAGTTTCATGCTAATCCATTATGCAAATAGCTAAATCCTGGTAACGGAGCGCACAAAAGAGCAGCCCTGTCAGGTCAACAATGCTGCCCGATCGGGGCTCGGAAGTTTCAGTAACCAAGCAGGTTCCCGCCCCCTCGGGGATGGCGGGATGATGGATGGGACAGACATTCATTTTACCTGGAAGATGACAGGGCTCGGAGAGTGGCAGGGGAGGCGGCCGTGGCTGCAGCCTTTCACCGAGTCCCCGCCGCCGCGCCCCGGCCCGCTGCCATGGATCTTTGTTCGTGCCGCTGTCGCTCCGGCTGCAGGGGGGAGCTTTCCTCTCTGAGAAACGCGGAATGGGTGGAGGGAGGGGGAAAGAGGATATGTGTGTAAGAATGTGAGCGCCTTCCTTTAAACTTGGGCAAACACTGCAACCTCAGGATGCCAAATACGAAATGGGGAAGCGGGAAGAGGAGCGATGGTGTCTAACAGCTTGGCAAATCTCCACAGGCAAACCGCGTTGAAACAGTAGGTTATTTTTCTCTCCTCAGTCACTTCAAACTCTATGGAACACGAATGAGACCTCTAGACCACCCCAGAGTTGTAGAATCCCTTTGGTCACACCAGCAAAAAAGAGAAAATGTTCACTATCCCTTTTCTTTCCATTAGCAAACAACTCTAGTATGATTTGGAAGGCAAAGGGGATACAAAAGACCCAGCAGGTGAGAGCCTTCTACCCTCACAGATTCTGAATCCAGGTTCAGAATCTTGTAAATATAAAAGTTTACTGATGAACCAAAAGCAAGTTTTCCCACATCCTCAGTAAAGAAAATATTTCAGGGGAGGGGGTTACCTCACTACTTGTCAACAAAAGACAATGGCTGGTACCCTTCTGTTTCCTCCTGCTTGGAGCAGAAAGCAGCTTCCTGGGAAGCTAAGACTATCCTCACCTTGCCTCATCTGCAAAGAAAGAGCCCCCCCATAAGCTCTTGTTCACTTGCTGATTACAGGCCAGAGTCCCAGCACTACTAACAGAGTGATCAGGCCTTTGGGATTTTCTCTGGAGTCTCAGCCAAATTTTTATGCAACAGAGGCTTACCCCTCTCAAGTCCACCACTTCAAATCACATCACTTACAAAAGAGAAAATACCTTTTAGATGTAGCTTATGATGCTTGTACAGGAACCCTGCAGATTAGCCACCAGATATAATTATATAATTAAACCAGAATATTTTCAAATCCAGCTGTTAAAAAACATTCTTTTGAAGGTTTGAGGCTTTTGCTACTAGTAAATAAAAGTGGGGGGAGGAGAAGGAGGAACTTCTCATTTTTAACTAGGGCATTTTTTTTAATGGATGAGGGGAAAAGAAATTTAAACACCTCATTTTCATAAAGGGTCTCACCAATTTGGTGATGGTCACAGCAGGTGCCCCAGAGCTGGAGGCACAGAAGGTTGTCAGACTCCACAAAAAGTCCTGGCACAGAAATGTTGCTGTTTCCCTCCTGTGTGGATCAGCACCATTCCTGCCCTGCACTGCTGTCTCAAGACTCCCCCTCTCCCCTTCCCTAAAGCTGTCTAGGGAGCGTCTGAACGGTCTTTGCTGAAATAGGCAGTAGAGATGCTTCAGTCCTACAGCTCAGGTTTCTCTTCCCTGTCCAAAGGTAGGTCGAGGAATTCAGCGAACTCCCTGGCAGATACAGACACTTCCCAATGGGATCTTTCACATGGAGGCAACCTTTGTTTGTTTTCTTCATGCCAGTTAGCTTTAATCCCAAAATCACCAGGGTCCATTTCAAGTAAATCCAGAAAGGAAAGCAAGATGAAACTGAAGAAGAGGAATTGCCATGAGAAGGAGACTCAAAGCCTTACTACTGCATGGGAGGGCTTCAAAGTAGTAAGGTGAAAGGTGTGACACTTCAGCCATGCAATTTCCTCATACCTCAGGGACTGAAGAGCTTCCTCTCTCCCTCCCCCCCAGCCACTCACTCACTCTGAAGCCCAGAAACCCCAGTGAACAAGCCCAAAAGGCATTACAGAACAGACGGGTCTGTGGAATCCACCCAGGTAATGAATGCTTCACCACTACCTTGCAACTGTTGTGAGCACTACTGTGTGCAAAGCACTTAGTACTACACATCAAAGTAATTCCTGAATGAAACCATTCAGATTCTTGAAAAGCAACCTGCAACCCAACATTTTCTGATTCCAAACTCAAGGGGCTGCACTTCTATTACTGTGAAACTTCTACAGTGCAATGTAAGGTATACTTACCATAATTCTTCATCTGAAAGGGGGAAGAAAACAAGAAAACGTATTTTCATGGAAAGACATCTCTACTGGAGATAGCAAAACTAAAAATATACACTGTGCATCAAACATTGGCATATCTTCTTGGGTGACTTTTGTATAATAGCTTTTGTACCTTTAGTACATAAATTTAAGTGGGAAAATCACTCTGGAATATTAAATATAAACCCAAGAACACTGAGGAAGTATTTGTTTGTTAAATGTCATGGAATAATTTAATGATAAAGTCCATGCTTTATTTTTAAGAGTTAGGCTGAGATGCAGTAAGGGAGCTGTGACAGGTAAGAATGCAGCCTTTGTTTAGTAGTGCAGATGAGCCAAAGTACAAAAACTTAAGTAAGAGGTGTAAGCCAGTTTCCATTACACTGAAACTCCTGTATTAGAAGGAACCTTATTTTATGCACTAGACATTACTATTTCCATTCTGCTCTCACAGCTAACACAGTAGGGAAAAGGCAGGAAAGGCGGGGAGTTGGAAGGGTATGTTCTTGCCTATATGAGGAACAGACCTGGTTTAACAAGCAGGCAAAATAAATTTTTTAACTGAATGAAGTTAAACCAATGCTGACTGCGTACATGCTCACCTTTGTGTGTATTTTACCAAACCTCTCTCAATTAGTCAAGCTTTACTTTCAGATCATCTGGGACTGCTGAAATAAGCACAGTTTCATGAATTCAAAACATGTTAAGATATTCAAGGAGAGTAACATCTCTGGATAGGGATTTCTGGAGGATATAATTTGCAAGAAAAGTATCTGAAAAGCAAAGCCATTTGGTTTAAGCTGGTGTGCTGAAAGAAATAATGGACAGAAAACATGTTCGTGAAGGATAGTTTAACAGCATCCAAAAGGACTACTCCAGAGATTAAAAAAAATACCACCTTTGTATTCCCATATCCAGTCCATCTGAACACTGTACCATTCCTTTCAGCAAATTACAGCTTCCATTACACAGCTGTAGGTGACCAGCTCTCCAGCAAACAGTGCAATTTACTTTTTTGGTTTTTGTATTTAACAAAGACTAGGGACAGAACAGAAAAAATCTGAACAAAGAAGGGAACCAGCAAGACAATGCATGAAATTGCAGGCAAGTGAAACAACGCCAAACAAAGAACCCCTGAATTAAGTATCACTCTCTTCCAGAAGAAGAAACCACATAATCAACTAAAACAAATTTATACTTTATAAATGTTGACTTTTATTCAGAAATTTATTGCACACACATTTCCAGAGTCACTTAAGCAGCATATTGAGTGAACTGCAAAAATTTACTGTAGCCTTTTTATCCTTGTAGGTTTGCTACTGAGGTCTATCACTTTTTATTTTTTACTTCTCTCAGTAAGCTTCCAAATTATTAAGGAGAGTTTTCTAACAAACAATGACTGTAAACAAAATAAAACCTGCATGCCATTTTCCCTTTGAAGTTATTAACTTGGCTATTTTTCTGCAATGAAGTAATGACTTATTTTTTACAACCTGACAATCATGTACACATGGACAGTACCTATGACTTGCTCAGGCAATAATTCTTTAGATGGATAAAGCATTCATTTATGATGCCTTCAATTCAAATTAACAAAACCACAGAAAATGTGGGAACAATTCACTGCACAGTCCTCATTAGCAAGCAAGAGGCTAGGAAATTAGTAACAGTGATAGACAGGACTGGAAATTTAGGAACTAACAGATAGGTTTGGTGACAATTAAAGAAGTCACCAATAATTTTGTCTGCTATTAGTAATGCCTTGTTTTTTCAGCACTAAATTAATACAATTTCTCCAAAATAAACAAAAAGATTAATTTCTGAATATAAAATGCCTGAACACATGGAGTAATATTTTTACAGCTTCTGCAGAGAAAATACAGTTATCAGAATTTCCACCTTGCTATTGTCCCAGGAAATTTGATACAGATTTTTAAATCTTTTCTTAATGAGATGAAGAAGCTCAGAAGTATCCCAATTTGAACATGCTAATCATATTGTGCAGGAAGGGAGATGGAGAGGTGATAACTGGGAGTCAGAAGAAAGACAGAGTACACTGCATTTAACATGGTTTTTCTTCACAGCAGAAGACACTTTTTGTGGGAAGGGCAATGCAAATGACAGTCAAATAAACTTAATCCAGGCATGACTCTGCTGCACAAATCAAGGATTTAATAGCCCTGGAACAAAACCACCCAGCCCTGCTTCACCCCTGCCAGGACTGCACCACCACAAGAAGGAGTGAGCAGGCAGACTCCCCTTTCCTCAACTTCAAATTTATTACCACACTAAGATCTGCAATTTACTACTACTCAGTGCTTTCAACTTAAGGATTAATTAGTAAAAGATATTGGAAAATGCAATAAAAAAGTCTGTCATTAACCAGACAAAGTGCTGGAAGTTTGGTGGATCACCACCAAAGGTCAGCATTTATGACCAGTCACTGTATAACAGTACCAATTATTACTTTTCTTTATTGCCCAGCAGGCAGAACTGTTCCCCAGTACCAGACAGTGCTGCCTTCCCAGCAGCGTAGAGCAGGCTACCCAGCCTCACTCACTGCACAGGACGCACACAGCTGACAGGACAGCAGTCCCAGTGGTTTCCAAATAAAGGATGAGAGAAGGAAAAGAGAGATGGACAGAACAGGAGGTAATTTCCATCTTTCTTGAAAGAAAGACTATCTTGTCTCATAATTAAATGTTATGTTGCCATTTGATTAATTCTATTTTTCAGGAAATAAACTGATTCTTCATCCACTGTATTATCTAGACAGGAAATATCAGGCACAGACAAAGCTATTAGTCTGGTATTACTCAAAACATTTGCCAATCTGTGCCATATAGCTAAACCTGTGAGAAATAACTGTCAAATTTCTACTCTTTAACCTTAAAAAAAATCTCATTCAAGAAGCCAGTTCTTGTTTATAAAATGTTTTTATACCAGTTAGTGTTAAAAGCATATATACTAAACACCTGTTACTCTATCAGTGATTTTAAATCAGGAACATTTTTAATCTGGAAATCCAACAGCATCTGTCCAAGTGCTTTACCCTGCAAGAAAAAGAACCAAACCAAATATTTTATTTTACTATCTAAATATACCATCTTTTTAAAATAAAGGTTTTTTTTAATGGCTTCATATGAGTGGTTTTCCTATAATCAGGTGAGAATTCATTCCAAGCTCCTTGAGTTTTCAAGCATCCAAATCTGAAAAGATTGAACAGTTTCTTCCATTTATTTGGTACCTAGTGCTAGAATTGAACCCCCAACTGGGGTTCAATTCTATCTATTCATACATAGCATCACCTCACTTTGTGAGCAGTCTTCTTGACTATGCTGAGATTATATACACATGAGCATTTCTGAGCCTATGAGCACAGCTGTGTAAGCCACAGCATGGCTCAGGATCTCCTCTTCAGGTTTACATATTTTAAGTATTTAATACTCAGATTGTACATTTGCAAAAAAATTTCTTACTTTCAGATTCACAGGAAATCATCAACACAAAAGAACTCCTATCCATCTGCTTTTCATGTTTATATACATTATTTATCAGTTTTTTAACTACAGAAGGCATAGGCTAAATGAGGAGTTGTCCTACAGCATGGTTCCTGTATATACTTGGAAACAATCAGAACTGTCTAGTAAATCTGCATTTTTCAAAATGAGAAAAAAAATTCTGATATTAGTTCTGAAATTAGTTTCTGATAAATTAATTTTGCTGCTGCATCAAAAAAACTGGTAGTCTTCAAATCAGTAATGCTCTTCATAATGTGCTATCTTATTAGTGCACATCTTTTTCACCAAATATTCCAAATCCACTTTCTACTTTCCTATGTTGTTTTCAAACCTTACAAAATTAAATAGACAGTATCTATTAACAGGAAATTAAAATGAAGTGGAGTCAAACCCCAAACCTCACAGTTCCAGCCCAAAAGCTGGTTATAAATAGACCCGTAAAAGATGACTACATTAAAATGATTGCTTTGATACATGCCTGAGGGTCACTTCTTAGGGATGCTATACCACCACCACCAAGGGAATTCTTCAGAACAAAATTTAATCCATGGATTCCTGGTAACTCATATCTGTAAAATAAAAACTGCACATTATTTTCCAGCAGATTTTGGAAGAAACACATGTAGAGAACATCAGACAAAAACCGGCATGCAAAATTTTTATGCTTCTGATCACATCCCACTGCTGAGTCAAGTCCAAAAGGTAACAAGATTAACACAAGGTCTTACTTGCCTTCTTGTTCCTTCCTCTTACTCCAAATTACCAGCCCTTAATAGTTTTAAAGCTGGACCATAAGCTAATCATTCTCCTCTATTCAAAAATCACCAATTTCTAATAGGGCTGTTCCTAGAGTTCTTTCCTTCTGTGAGTTAAAGTTGGTATCTGAAAGCCAGAGGTTGAAGATCCAATATGAACTTGGACAACATGAGGGGCAAAAGAAAATATTTGTATTAGCTCCTAGTTCTGATACTGAAAAGTACAATCACTTAATTCCTGGAACTCACTTTTGCTAACAAATGCTGACAGCTAATTGGAAAGACACCCCCTTCATTACTGAGAAACCTCTGTGAGTCACTATATCAGCTCTTACGACAAACAGATAACTTTATGGCAAATTCAAATCAGAGCTTTCCTGGAGCCATGTACTTTGTTCAGATAAAACTTTATTTTAGTGTGACAGACCTATGTTTCTGTTCCATCGCCACTGTAAGCATTTTTCCATCCTTGCTTTTGACTGGTGCAGTTCCAATTTGGAAACTTCTGTAGCAGTTTGGCAAATGGCTCTGTGGTTTCCCATTGTTTCAAATTCTATAAATAGGTCTACAGTATATTTCCATTTGCCTCTCCTTGCAGTGTATTGCCATCTTCTTTCTATTGTTGGTTTTCTTTGGTTTTGCTTTCTTCCAATATTTTCTTCATCTAAGTACCTGATAACTTTGCTTTAATTCCATAGGAAAGAATTTAAATCAGAACATCATCAAGCCATGAGGAATTAACAAAGATGATATCCAATTTAAATCCCACTTCCTCCAACATCGCTTATTTTGCTTTAGTCACCTACCCAATCTTTATTTGTTTGGGACAGATTCTTTATATCTTTTCCCTAATACAGGTGCAATTTCTTGCAGTGCTCTTACACTGCTGATTTTGTCACTTTGAGGTTTATCTCTTTCAGTTCCTTTTGAGCACTGTGAAAACCATGGCTGGTGCTGGTGCTCACAGCCCTGTCTGCCCTTTTATCTTGGGCATATGACCAAAACCTCTTGTGGAAAGAGATGATTCTGCTAAGCAGTCTGGAAATCACTTCAGTTCTTGTTCTAGAAAGCAAGAAGTCATTGGAGTGTCCATGTCTGTCTCCCAGGCAAAAAGTTTCAATGAGCTCTTTCAACTTTTTCATTACCACACTCTACTTTAGTGTTAGTATTATTAGTTATTATTAAGAAAAAAAATTGGTGTTGGTGTTCTGTTACCCTTTCTCAAAAACTAGTTGACAGGCACCATTATCATGCTTAAAGACAAATCCACTGGGAAGGCAGGAAAGTAGATTAATCTATCAGTGCTCAATTAGACAACAAGAATATGAAGAATAAAGCAATTCTACAATAAGTTACCTACCTAATTTACTAAATTTAATACCACAACCAACTATATGGCACAACCCCACCAAATCTTCTGAAAAACTAAATAAAAATTTCCAATCACCACATACCACGAAAGCCAGAGATCTACCAAAGCAAAGCACTACACTATGAATTTTACTCTGAAAAGCTGGCAAAGATTTCCAGGCAGCAAAGAATTTCACAACTGGAATAGGTCTTCTCAAGAACTAGACTGATGGAATTTTGATTCCTAATATCTCGTCTCTCAAAAGAAGTGTCATGAAAATCAATCACGAAAAATAAATCAGGAGAGAAACTGAAGAGCATATAAATGCAGAAACATATAGGCAGAAGAATTTCATTTCACTTTCTGCAGTAAGTTTAGCAGAGGAAATATGTAATACAAGCAACAAATCTTAATTTAGAACACTATTACATGGCATATTAATTCTATTTACTTTGAGAAAATATTTACAGTGGAGTAGTGTAGCTAAAGTGAGAATTACAAAATAATATATGATGGCCAACATCTTCACTATTTTAAGGCTTGCCTGTAGCATCTGAGCATCCAAAATATTTCCACAAAGAATATAAACTTGCACAATAAAAGGAAGAAAAACCACTATAACAATTATAATAGTCTTAAGCAGCAACAATACATTGACCAAAATGCTGGCAGGCATTTACTCAGCATAATTAAACAATTTAAGCTTAATTAACTGAGATCTAAAGGAAAAAAAATATCTAATTGTACAACTTAATTAAATGTTTTAAGAGCTGCTTTTAAAAACACAGAAAACAAATAAACCTTTCAAAGAATACTGTATCTGTGACAAAAACCAGTAAGACAAGGAGTATTCACTGTTCTAGCTGCATTCCTATGCTTATGCACAACGGAGTGCCTGCTTAACTACTTTCTTTAAAGTGCTGTCCATAGTATTCAGAGAAGTAAGGTCTTCTGGTCAATCTCCCATTAAAAAGCATGGAAATAATAATGATATAAAATTATTTAATGCATTTAAATCAAGTAAAAGACATGATTCCTTTCATCACAGGAAAGCAGGAGACAAGTCCACAGGCTTAAAGAAGTGTTTGCATATGAGAGATACTGTAGAGAAATACTTATTTTTCCTAACAAATATATGTAAGAAAAAGCCGTCTAGAAGGATCAGCATCCACATTTCTTGTTCTTCAGCTCTTGGTGAAAACATGGCATAGGAAGAAATCAGCTGTCAATTTATAGTATTTCTGAGCATTGAAATGTTTTCAAAACATTACATATACCATATTTCAGATGAAAATAGCAAAATCTTACAGGATAGTTTTACTGTACTTCTTAAATGACTGACCTAGTACCACTGCATAGAAAGTTCCTTGTTCTGCATCTTAAGATACTTGGATCTGTTAAGAATGTACTCCAGCACTCTACTGTGGGAAGCAATCACCTGAGGATTGAAAGACCATCTTTTTCTATTCTTTTACCTGCAGATCTGGAAATTCATGAGTTTTCAGTGTCCTCTACCAAAATAATCCCTTCTTTTCTCTGTTTAATACACCTATTTAATGCCTCTAGTGAGAAAGCATGAAAGGCAGCTGGTTTAACAGACTGTTCTGTAGTGAGTAAGAGCCGTGGTTGGTATGTTTATAGTAGCAAAACTAATACATAGTTTTTAACTACTCACTATTTAAATAAAGGAAATGAAGGAAAATCAGATAGTAAGACAATTCTTTTTTTAATGACAGTTAAAACTAAAAAATAAACAAGTAATTAAAAAAGAAACTACACAATCTGAAGCACATGAGCATAATCCTTATAATCCTAAATATTTCCACAAAAGGTTTTATTCTTTTTCCCCAGTAGCTTTCCAATTTACTCACAGAGCTCCATTATCACATCATTAAAGGAAGCCAAAACCACAAACAGATAATCTAATTAATCAAATTAATTTGGCTACATCCAAAGAGAGCAAATTTCTACTTCTATTTATGAACATAAACACATTAAGGAATGACAATTAATCCATTTCTAGAACTATCATTAGGAGGAATGACATTGTTTATTTCTTCTTGTCTCTGCTCTGTTTCTGAGGAAATTCAATTATAATTCTTAGTATCACAATTTATTAGATACACAGATTTGTAAGCACTTATGAAACAGTGGGTCAGATCTGCACTGAGCTGCTTATGAAGACAAACCCAGCACTTACAATTCAAAGATCAGGGGTTAAAATAACTCCAAGCTCTCTCTGAGCTTTGAGCTGTACCTTTCTGATTCAGGCTTTCTGAACAAACAAAAAGACAGCCACTACCCATGGAAATACATAAAGGATTTTAGCAAAATCTCCTTATGTGAAGCATAACTGACTTTGTATCAAAACATGTTTTAGAAGACTGAAAGTTTTGTGGCAGTATTCAGCTTTTACTTGTTTTCCAAGAGATAAAAAGGTTTAAAATCTGTTGACTGTTTTACTGGCCATCCTTAGGAGAGCAAGCTTCATTACCTCATGCAACAACAAGAGCAGTGTAAGTTTCATTCAGTCCCCAGGAAGGGCCCTGAGCATCAGCCATATCACAAAAATAAGAATGTTACATATGTTATCTGCTGGCAGAGAATATTCTTTAGTAGGTGAGTATCACATAAATGCCCTGTTTAGGATGTATTCTCTTTCAGATTTTAAAAGAAATCAGCATGCTTTTTCTTTAAATTCTGGCTTGGTATATATGGCACAAAAGTGGTTGAGAGTGAAGTACTAGAAGGAATACTTTATCTAAAAAGTGAGTGAACTTCATAAATATTATAATGCTTTGCAGAAACAGGGACAGTATGAGGCCCATTTCTGATGGATCATCAGGTAAGTTTGGGCTCCAGACTACAGTGGCTGTGTGAATGTCTTTCAGGTAGTGTTTTACAGATTTCTAACTCTCAGTTCAGCACTGGCTCAGAGGCTTGGGAAGCTTCAGTTACTAAGGCTCCTGCAGTTCCCAAATGATGCAAAACCAGTGGAAAGATAAATTTCTCAAAGGGCATTGGAAGCTATTTCTAGTTGGTAAAGACATTCTGTACTGGCACAAAACAAAGGAACAGCCCCAACACTACTATGCTAATTCTGAGAATTTAAATGCCTTCACTAAACGGATTCACGGCCTTTGTCCAGCTTCGAGAGAGGCCCAGGTTCATGTTCTTTCTCAGTGACTATGCTCATGTTGTTATTTAAAAAGTCAAAGGAAGATACACTAAAAAACCCAAAGAAAACATATATAAACTCACAATATTTATATTAACATATTTTAAGATAACTTCTGATACCACCATGTATCTACCATACAACTGTGGGCTGCACAGCAAGCTACTCACCTTGTTACTAGTTCTTCTTCTGGTTTCTCATGCTCTAAAAGGTGTTGAAAGTAATTCTCCAGGGCTTGAGCAGTTAAAGTTTTCTTTAGGTATGGATAGTAGAGGGGATGCCGTGCTATCACACCTGTTAGGCATTAACTGGCATTAGATGAAATAGGAACTGTTAAAACCAATTTGTATTTATCCTTTCAAAACCAATTTGAGGTTCTCCGCTTAACTGAAACTGTACATATGGATCCCCTTTAATGAGCTCCTGAATAAAAAATACAACAGTATGACAGCTCTCCCTCTGTCAGTAGAGATGTAGGGTGGGGCAGGACACCAAAGAATGCTAAGTTACCACTAAGTGATCACTGGATTTTTTTCTGCTGCAGTCCCTGCCACTGAAAAGACACCTAAAGAACAACAACATCACAACAACAACCCAGAGGCAATTCTCTTCCCTTAAATGATTTGCAAGACTTGGATATTTAAGTAATCACAATAAACCACAACAAGGAATGATCAGTGACCAAAGGTTTGGTCCTTGCCCCACCTCCTGCACAGGATTCTGACCTAAGTATGACAAATCACAATTACATTTTTACTGCTGTAAACATGCTTTATAAGCTTCAGCTGATTTCATGCTGAAGCTGAGGTTCCAGAGCAGGATCAGGAAAACAGCTTTGTATCGCTGGGACCTTTCTATCTGGACTTAAATTAGAGGTTAAGTTTGTTGTTGTTAGTGTTGTTCCTTAGAAAAGCTGCAGTGTCCTTGTATCTGAAGCAGTCTATTACATATATGTCATTCATGACTTGGCAATGCTACACTGCAACAGTGGTCAATCATGGAGAAAGAAAAAGAAAAAATAGGAAAAAAAAAAAAAATCAACATTGCTTCATTCTTCAACCCAAAAAAAAAACCTAGTTTCACAAACCAGGACAAGAAAACTATATTCCTGAATACAAATGAACAAAATTCATCAGTTTTAGCATGACAGCTAATAGCAAATCAAATCCCAAACGCACCTTTAATTCATACTGAGCTTTGAACATCACACGCTCTCATCTTCCAACAAGTAAGAGAGCCAATTGTTGCATGCAGAAGTAAGGAATAGAAGGAATTATTAAACAATGCAAGAAGCAGCACAATCAATGCAAAGAGACTGCACACTGAAATATACCATTTGCATTAGCAATATAATAAAAAAATTCTTGTACGTATGAGAACAACTTTAGTATTTTCTAATACTGTCAACGTTTTAGCCATAGACATGTTACAAAATTAATATATGAAAATATTATACATGATCAGACAACCAAGAAAGTATATTATGTATGTTACATACATGAAGGACCAGCAACTGATGTGTAAAAGAAACCTTAGAAAGCCATTTCTTAATTTCTGGGAGCTCAACTTTCCAACCCTAAACAAAAATCTTTCTTTTTAGTATGACATGCTAGTATTTTTTCTTAGTACCTCAGATTACAACAGCTGCTAATGAGAAGACTACAGATATTTCATTAGTAAATCCATATTCAGTACATATTTTCATTTGTTTCAGCACAATTATAAAAAAGGTTGGGTGATGTTTAAACAAATTAATTCTAGCACTTGATATGTAACTCTTACGTGAAAATGTTACATCACTTCAGAAAGCAAAAGAAAGAAAAATACCTATGTTTGCAGAATTGCCTTTGTCCCCACTTCTAGTATAGGCAAGATCTTCTAAGCGGTAAGTGTGTGGACCACTTGGCAGATCTGTACAACAAAAAAAATGAATTCATTTTTAATGGTGCTACAAATAATTGCTTATTTTGAAGGAATAACTGTCAGTTTAAGTGCATGTTTTTTGCATTGTTTGCAGTACTCTGAAAACATTTCCAGTCCTTCTTCTCACAGGAGCACCTAGAGAAAAAGAGGCAAGACTGGGGGGGCCAACATTAGGAAGTTGATTCCTCCTGCTCCATCTCCCAAATCCCTTTTACTTTTTTACAGCCAAATGCTGTACAGGCATCCCCTCTTCCATGACCCTTCAATATGACTTCCATCTTGGCCTTAGCAATGCAGGACCTCTGAAAGAGGGATAGCAGCTGCTTGTCTTTTCTTGACTAGCCAGTAACTTTTGTCCCCTTAAGACACAGATCCCTGCCTCCAATGCAGGTGGAAAATACCTGCAGCTGCTCCTGTCCTGACTGAACAGACGTTACAGAATTATCTCCTAATGCCTGTAGAAAAGAGTAACAAATTGCTTTTCAAGACCACGCATCTCTCACTTGCATTTGCACTATACAGCTTCTTATCCAGTTGTATAGAAAAAACCTAAGATATTTTTTCAAGTTACTACTTTTGTAACTATCTTAGTATTATATAAGAAAATGTATGCTTTCTAGGAAGCCAGTCTCGATTTTCTAACTTGTCGCTGTCTGAGAATTGGACGTTCAAGGAACATGGAGGTTGCTGCACTTCACTGAATGAAGTTGATATGAAATATTTTTATCCATCTATGTATCAAAAAGCGAACCCAGTCCTGTCCAAATCCAGAATTTAATATTGTGGGATTCACAAAGTATATACCTGAGGTTTGCCAGTTAAGTTACACAGCACAGACCTCTTGCAATTGTTGATTATGAGTAGTAGGCTGTCACCATCTACCCCCTGTTCTCTTAAGTGAGAGATGAAGCATCCACTTTGCTAATGAGTTTGAGCTATCCACTGATCACAGCATAACACTGAAACTTGAAGCATGGGCTATATCCAAGGCTTTACGCAGCAAGAATCAAGTAATTTTCAGTCAGTTTTGCTTCTGATCCAACTTTCCTACAGCCGTATGAACTCTCCTGGCCTCCTTGGCTTTTCAACCTCACCATCAATAATAGACTGACCTCCATTCCTGACTCACAGTAAACTTCTCATCCCTCAGTCCTTCTCTCCTCTGTCCCCTTCCTGTTTTTTTTTCCATCCTTCTGGACACAAGTGGCAGTTCTTCCCCTCTCTCTGCTCCTTGGACACCAACAGGGGGAATATGCAGGGCAGGGAAGTGACAGCCTTCCTGCTTTGTGGCAGCTTCTGGAGCAACTGCTGCTGATGGCAGCCAGAAGCAGCAAGTCACAAACGTCCCAAATTTAAAGGAATTGATACAAGGTCTTGCAAATCCATTATGCTGGACTAACTTCATGTTGCAAGGCACAATGCAATGTGAAAATAAATCAGTCTGTCCTTTTTGTATTATATTGCTTCCGCTGAGAATACCAAACTATTCGGGTTGATTTTTTTCCCCCTTTTTAAATTTTGTTTTAAATTTAGGGAGTAGGAGACCCAGTATTAAAGATCTTATGCTCCAAATGCTGGCCTGAGGGATCACTTAGAGCACAGTGCACCGACTATGCAGGCATGAGTAGATATGTAGTATGTGAACTGCATCAGGTGATCAGGTAAACCCAGCCCTAGCCTAATCATCCTTACCTTCAACTCCTTCCTGCCTACAGGAAATTGCTGAGAAAGACTGAGCCAGGTGAGCCAGGCTGACCTGGGTAAGAGAGAAACTATGTCCAAATCCTACTGGCTGCAGCTTTCACTGACCCTGTCTGTGGCAGCGGCAGCTGGACAGATCCCCCAAGTCCATTCGGACATGGGGTGGGAGATATATTGGATAACAAAAATGCCTTAGTACGACATGACACATAATTGGTACAGTGTATCTGTGTTTGGTTGAAGGAGATCAGTCAACACTCACAAGAGGAGCTCTGCTGGCACATGTGAGTGGCAATAACAAGGAAAACATAATGAAGAACTAGGGGCTCACCACAGCAACCTCTCCTACTGGCACACTTGTATCAGAAAATCTTCCCACAATCTGGCCAAACAACTTATCAGCACTGAACTGCTTTAATTAAGACCTAGAGTTTTATAATAGATACTGGGTCACTGTGAAAGGTGAGCTGAAAGAGTGATTGCAGTTCAGTCTGGCACATCAGCTCCTCAGTGGCTGAAACTCACAGTAACATAAAATCTGAAGAAGTTAAAGCATACAGTGAAAAAGAGGAACACAGCAGGTTTGTTTTGAGCTTGAAGCTCACAGTCTTTTCCACATTCACTTGCAAGCAGAAATGTGCCATGAAATGTGGCAGAAAATATTTAAGGGTGTATTTATTTAATTGGGGAATATTATTTGTAATTAAACATCTCCATTGAGAGTGGATCTGAAAGTCCACCTAAAGCTCATTGCTCATTTTGGACAAGACTACCACACTTCATACACTAGAGAAATCACATTAATTTTAATAATTTCATTCAATATACAATTCAAGACAAAATGTGGTGCTTTATCAAAGGCTGAAATTCGACAGTATCTAAACTGCATAAGCTACAGAAATCTTTTCTCCATCAGATGTTTTACACAGTCAGTCTCTGACAATCTCCCTTTAAACAAAACCAGTTCCAGTCAGCGTTTCTGGCATTCTCATTTATTATTACTCTCATTGATTTATCTTTCATGATCTGTTTATCAGGAAATTATTTTCATTTAATAAACATCTTAAATCTACAAAAGAATTCCCTTCAAAGCTAGGGAAAATGGTAACTACAAGTTCTACCCTCCCAGAAGCACATCTAGCACATATTTTAAATCCATTTTCACATATTTCTCTTATCTATTCAACGACAACTAACAGTCCCTCACCCTTGAGATAACCATGAAACTAAGAAAAATACTTTCCTCTCTAAATGCTTACAGAAAATGCTTTAGCAGAGGCTATTCCTTTTACAGTCTAACCCATTTGTCTTTCTCATCCATGCTGTCCTACATTAAGCCACAAAACTAGGTAAGTATTTAGTCACATGCAGAAAACATTTATATTTACAACCAAGGGCAAAAGTTTAGAGATGCTTCTCAGGGGAAACAACCAGAGAAGTTCTGCTGTCTCTCAAAAGTGGGGTTTTGCCTGAAAAAGGCCTGAAGAATTCAGTAGTCAACTGCTGGTGTCAGGCACCTCTGTAAGTTTTCTCAAGTTATAAAAAGACAGTAGGGAGTCCAACAGCTTTTTGCTTCTCCCATATTTAGCACTGTAGTCACCTTGAAAAAAAACTCAAACCCAGGACTTTTGCTGACCTTTTCATTAAGCAAAACAATGACTTCCTATTCCTTAACTTGCCCAGTCTGATGGTGCAAATGCCATGCTGCCCTCCTGAGAACTCCCAGGGAGCTGAGAGATGCTGGTGAGACATCAGATTTCCAACAGACATAAGAGCTGAAACCTACTTAAGACTTTAAATTGTTTCCAAATGGCACAAATGGTTCTATTGAAGAGATGTTTGAATAGATGGGGAAAATAAATACAAGCATGGCAATCAGGTATCCACTACCAGTGGCTTTCAAATGGCAATAAACACAAAGTCATGTATGTATTTCAAAATTTCTCTATGTGATACAAATGTTCCCTACCAGGTCATATCAGTTGTTACACTGTTCTATTGCTAGCTTTGAGAAAACACCAGCCACCTTTATCTGGAATCCAGAGTAAACCTTAACATATAAATGCCTTAAGAGCATTAATTTTTTAAGTACACACAGACTTTAATACCTGCATTACTCTTTCACCATCAGTATTATTTTCAGAAATTTTTCCAACCTGTAATTTTTAGGCAGAGTCATCTGATTGAGATTTTCAAATACCTAGCCACAGCTTTAAATTAATTCTCCCAGTTCTCTGGTAAGCAGAAATAAGATAGTGAAGACTGTTTGGACCAAAAGGGAATGATGGAGCATGCAATACTTTAAGAAATACTGTATACAGTTCAACCATTAGCAATAACAAAAAATTTCAGGTGTCCAGCATTTTTAATAACTGCTTGTATGAGCAACTGTAATTTAACACTTCCTTTTCACTGCAGACATCCTGATCTGCTCCATTCAGCTCACTGGTTAGCCCTTCTCAAGGTTCTTTTCTTTCTCAGAGAATTTGGTTAGACAAGTCTAGCAGCAACACAGCAACTATCACACTGGATTATTAACCCAGTATGGTTTCTTTTAAAGTCACCAGTTCCAGGTTGATCCCTTCTTGTTGATTTTGTGAAGGCTGCCACATGGAACACGAGGGAATTTTAATTATGTAAGTGCTGTGAATCCATAAGTCATTCTCTTCATCTGTCCTCTATTCTGAATGCTATTTTGATGTAAGATAAACCCAACTATTCCCAGGATTCACAAAAACTAACATTACAGTATACTTTGAAATCACATTTCAATTTCAAGCCAGCTTTACGTGATCTTCAGTTGTGTTTAAGGCTTAGAAGTTTTTAATAAAAATGTACTTCTATACTTCTTACAGTCTCAAATAGTGCATGACACTTCCAAGAAAACAGTTTGTGTTTGCAACAGCCATAAAAATGTATCACATAAGGAGATAAAATGTAATTCACAGACAAAATCCAACACAATTTACCAGGATGAAGATAGCAGATGATAAATTCACAAGTACAAAGACGAACATACCTTTCAATTCACTGCTAATCTCAGGTAGATCAAATGAAACTACCTCATCTGATGTAAATGTGAGATCCTCCTCAATCATCTCAACATGCTGCCCATTTAAAAATAGGTTGATCTGTACAAAGAACACAGATTTTCAAACAGTCAAATCAGAAATCCATTACAATGTGAATAAATAAAGCATATTCCTAATTAAGTACTGATCTAGTAGACTTCCAGTAATAGCTTTACATATAAGGCTCTGTTGCTCCCTTTTAAAAGGTCACAATACAATAATAATTCATTATAAACCTAAAAGAAATCTTTGTTTAGGGAAAAAAATGGTATAAAAGACCCCAAAGGAATTCTTCATCCAGTTTGGTATTTTTTAAAGGAAGACAAATCTCTTTCCATCTTACTCTATATACTGCAATGCTGCATGGAACTTTGTGTCACAACTCTTGATAGCTGAATCCCAAAACTTGAACATTTCCATCTTTTCCTATGATGCAACTCCCTTTTCTTCTTAATATTGCTGTCTGTATTATACACAAACTTCTTCCTGCATTTTGTGTTTATCTTCAAATATATTTTGTGAAAGCTGCTAAAAAAATACATCAATACAGGAATTTTGGGCTTGGTTGTTGCTCAGTAGCAACACTTAGAGTAGACTCTAAGTCAAGGACTTTTCAGTTTCCCATGCTCTGCCAGCAAGCAGGTGCACAGAGAGCTGGGAGGGAGCATGGCCAGGACAGCTGACCTGAACTGGCCAGAGGGATATTCCACACCAAAGGGCATCATGCCCTGTACATAAATGGGGAGAGTGGGGAGTTGGCTGGCAGCTACTGATCACTGCTGGGGGACAGGCTGGGCATTGGTCAGTGGGTGGAGGGACATTCTACAGGTGGGTCCTTTTCTTGGGTTTTATTCCCCTCTTACTTTTTTGTCACCTCCCTCTTTTAATAATACCAACAACTACTACTTTGTTTTAATTATTAAACTGTTCTTATCTCAACTTGTGTAGTTTAATTTTTACCATTTTTCCAATTCTTCTCCCTATTACACTGGGGAGGGGGGAGGTGAGAGAGTTGCTGAGCGGCACTTAATTGCCAGCTGGAAATGAACCCTGACAGGCCTTTTTCACACCCAGCAGAGGGGTTAATGGATTGAGATAACAGATCTGACTAGAATATGTTAGAACAAATTTCTTACAAGCATTTGTTGTATCAGTTTAATAGCCACTGGCCACAATGACTTATTCTCTCACCAAGTCGATGTGTTTGTTCCTCAAGTTCAATTATGTACCGCCTTACTTGCAGTATGTGTTCTGTTACAATGTTTACCACCCATGGAAACTGGGCTGAGGTTATCAAGCTGTACTTTGTAACACTGGCTAATGATATGATATAATTGCTGGTTGTGAAACTAATCTGGTATTTGCACTTAGCATTGCTGCCATCCCTGTACTTGGGAGTCATCTATCAGCAACCATTGATAATTACCCCTTTTACCTTTTCTCTTTGGAAACTCAGATCATGGAGGGGACACACTTCCCTTCCTCTTCCCCTTATCCTCCAGCCTAATTACAATAGATCTTGAGAATTTTAAATATCCTGGGATGTTCAAAGTAGCACATTCCTATCATTATGTCTCCACAGAATCAATTAGATTGGGAAAGATCTCTGGGATCATTGAGTCCAACCTATGATCCAACACCACACCATGTCAACTCGACCTAAGTGCCACATCAAGTCTTTCCTAAACACCTCCTGTGACTCCACCTCCTCTCAGGTAGTTGGAGTATGTGATAAGGTCTCCCCTGAACCTCCTATTCCCCAGGCTAAACAACCACAGCTCCCTCAGCTGCTCCTTGTGAGACTTGTCTTCCAGATCCTTCACTAGCTTTGCCAGCTTCTCTGGATGTGCTCCAGCACCTCAAAGTCCCTCCTAAATTGAGGGGCCCAGAACTGGACACATGACTCGAGATGTGGCCTCACCAGTGCCGAGTACAGGGGGAGGATCACTGCCCTGGTCCTGCTGGCCACACTATTGCTGACACAGGCCAGGATGCCACTGGCCTTCCTGGCCACACTGTTGGCTCATGTCTTGTGAATGTGTTCCAGGTCTTGTTTAAAGTTTAAACAGCTATTTAAGACTATTTCTCAGAGATCAGCCCTGCAGAGAAAGACTTGGGGGTGATGGCTGATGGAAAACTCAACCCATCAGTGTACGTTCGCAGCACAGAAAGTCAACCAAATACTGAGCTGCATCAAAAGGAGTGTGGCCAGTCAGCTGCAGGAGGTGATTCTCCCCCTCTACTCTGCTCTCGTGACAGCCCACCGGGAGCATTGTGTACAGTGCTGGTGTCCCCAAAATATGAAGGACATAGATCTGCTGGAGCAAGTCCAGAGGAGACCATGAAGTTCATAAAAGGACTGGGGCACCTTCCCTACTAAGACAGACTGAGGGAGCCTGGAGAAGAGGAGGTTGTGTGGAGACCTCATAGCAGCCTACATCTGAAGGGGCCTACATGGAAGCTGGAGAGCAGTACTTTGTCAAGAACAGTAGTGACAGGACAAAGGTAATGGGTACAAATTGAAAAAGGGGAAATTTAGGTTAGATATTAGGAGAAAATTTTTCACTGTGAGGGTGGTGAAACACTGGAACAATGTGCCCAGGGAAATTAGGGATGTTCCATCCCTGGAGGTGTTCAAAGCCAGGCTGGTTAAGGCCTTGAACAACCTGTCTAGTGGGAGGCATCCCTGCCCACGGCAGTGAACACTGGGACTAGATGATCTGAAGGAAAGGTATCCTTTCAAAGAAAATGCTGTACATCACCCAGATAAGAGCACCACAATGCAGGGAAGTATCCAGTTCTTGAAAGAATTAGCCATGCTAGAAATTATTTATTGTGACCTAACTAATGTGCAGATTAGTCAGGTCAGATTCCAGATGAAGCCCAATTCCTGTGACCCACAGGACAGCAATTTGTGTGCAGCACATCATCATTGTGTCCCAAGTGATTGGCAGCAATGACCTGGAGAGACACAGAGGCTCCAGCCATGGATCAAGTGGCTCAACACCTCCAACAACATGGGGAAAAAAAAGTCTTGCACCCTGATATATAGTTGACAGAAAATGCAAAGTAATTCTACTCAGCACTCTTAAGATTGTCCTTAAAGAATAACTAATAACAATTTGCCTTCAGTAGGTTTGCTGCAATTTCTCCCTATGTAAAAGTTTTAGGTTACCTTCAAAGCACACATAGAAAACAACTACTATTTGAACTGAACTGAAATCACTGGTGATCTATGATAAAATCAGTATAATTGCATAAAAGCAGTGGAAACAACAAACAAGACATTGAATCCAAACTGACACCCAGAAAGCTGTTACCTAACACAAAAGAAAAGAACCCACTGTGACAATGTTAACATAACTCATAATCTGCTTATGGAATTTTTTTAGTTTTAGGTCAAATGCTGATCTAGACTAACTAGACTCTTTGTAACTGAACTTCTAATTTAGAAAATCAGTTTGTTCATACCATACTCACTCTGTAATCTCTTACTGAACAATAGTTTTTAAAATACAGCTAGAATTTTGAATCAAGTACTTGAATCACACCCCATTTTTACCCTCAATATTACTGCAGGACAACAGTGATAGGACACACTGCATTTTGCTGACAGCATAGCAGTGCCTCTATGAGATTAGTTACACAGTGCAAGGACTTTGATTTTCTGTATTGAGAAGAGTAAATGAGACACTTTCCTTCTTAAATTAGGTTACTGCTTAATCTCAACAGCATTTTACCAAGTCTGGAACACAGTGCTAATTAAGTAAGTTAATACTGAATTTGAACAACACATTGGTAGACTAAACTTCCATAAAGATAATAACTTCACACTAAACTTGGCAAAGACAAGCCATTTGTATAAGGCAACATGTAAGTGATGATCAAAGTAAGTAATTCAACTTTAGACAACAAGAAAGGTGGGTGTTTCTTTGATGTTATTCCACTGTGAAGAGTTTGTAATTAACTTAGATTTAATAACTAAATCGCATCTTCTGTATAAAGTTGTGAAATGAAAATATTTTCCTTTAATGAAGAACACTACTTAAAGAATAGGACTTGGTTGTGCTAAGCACTGTATGAATGTTAAAGAACAAAACCAAAAAAAGTCCCTTTCTGATCATGTTGTTTTGTTCGTTCCCCCTTGCCCACTGTTTCACTTGCTGCCTGTGCTCCCAAAGCTTTCCAGAGCCACCCTAAGCAGAAGCCTGCTGACCTGTGACCTGTTAGGCCTAACACAGACCAACATTCCAGCCTTGGGCCACTTTCTTGACACTGGGTGGGTGAGAAGGCTCTTACTGAGTATTAGGATGCCTTGGCATGACAGGGATGCACTAGGTACAAGCTACTTGAAAAAGAAGGGCATATATTCAGTTTTGTCTGCAGTTTCCAAAGGATAAATTCAATACCTGACAGCACTCAGAAGAACAGAAACATTGTTTATAAATCCAAGCACTTTATGGTTCCAGCAAAAGCAATTTCTTCAATTTTATCTTGAGAACTTTGAACTAGACAGGGGTATCTGCGTCACAGAAAAGAAGCAGACTCTAGATGAACATGTCATCTCACACTGTAATGTCTCACCTAGGGCTGCCTAGACATCTGAACTGTAAATTCTTGGACTGAAAGAAACTATTGCTATGAACTGAACAGGGCCACAGCGTCACAGGCTCCTCCATGACAGCACAATAGTAGCACTGGCTTTCATAATTTGACAGTTTTTGTAATACAGGCAAGAATAGAAATTACTACTTCTATTTTTATAGACCTGCTATAAACCTGTTCAATCAGAGGAAATGCAATGATTTTAGTATTTATTTCCAGTAGTATACACAAAATACACCACACCCCAAAAACTCACAAGAAGTATCCAAGTTCACAAGATTAATGTTCCATTTTCTGAACACCCAACTGCTTACTCTTTGAAAAGACACCATTAACCTCCAAGGAAGTCTACAATTTTCTTAAGCACTCTTTGCAAATGCAGTAAAAATAATTCAAACCTACAATTCCAGGAACCTGAAAAGAGAAGCTCAGTTTTGATGTAAGATATTTCAAAATTTGCAGTCATTAAAATGGAAGGTTGGCAAGTTCAACTGTTGCAAAACATTCTGCATGAGTAACATTAGTCTCTCAGGAAATATTTTTTAATCAAAGTCACGAGACTACTTTGCAGTTTTATTACTGAAAGTCACCAAAAAATGCCAAAATCAGCAGGATTTTTCAAATTACTTGCAAGAAAACAAAACTCAGACTTTAAGCAGTAGGTCTTACCTGAACATTGCTTTTGGGATAATAGAAGAAAAATGGCTTCAAAACTGGAGACCTAGACACAGAAAACAACAAGCATAAATGCATTTACCTAGAAATTAATGAAACTGGCAGATCATACACCTTCGGACTATTCATACACCAAACACGTGGGAAATTAAATCCATTCAACCATAACTAGTAATGGTTTTTCAACAAACTCTGGAAAGCCTGAAGAGTGTAAAAACTCCTTAAATTCCATTATTAAGAATGTAAGATTTTGTTTAAAAAACTGAAGAAAATTTTACTGAGGGAAAGTAGCCAAAACAGCAAAAATATTTCCTTGACAAAGGATGTACTTCTTGACATTGAAGTCTACTACACTGTCAGTAGCCCCACACTGATGCCTAGGCCAGCTACACAGGGCTACTGGAAATACAGACACAGGTTCTTCTCCCACCTTCATGTGCAGTATTTGCTAAATGACAGGAAAGTTTTAGATGAATAAGCATCGAAAGTTGAGGCTATAAATAACCACAAGATTTTTAGCCGTATCTAGAAAGAAAGTGAATCAAGCCAATTTTTCTAAACATGCTCAATATTGCTATGTTCAGCTCAGTCATGAAATTGTTTCATGCTAAAATTTTGTGGGATGTTTTGGCATTTGACCTTACATTTCTAGGTGAACTCATACAAATGTAAATTTGGTGGGCCCATATTCCAAATTACCAGCTACAAGAGAAAACTGGTCCAGAAATTTGCATGTGGTTGAGCTACTGCCTTGCCACAAAGTCGCATTTCAAGTTTTCCCTATAGCTCATTAAGCAAAGACATTGTTATGGGCTGATCAGAAACCCACATAACTCACATTTAATTCAAGAAACAATTTTACTATTTGCATGCATATCATATAGCACTATTATCCTGTTATCAATTATTAAGCACAGTGACACAGGAAGATTTAGTTGTTTCTGTGGCTGCTGTCCCAAGCTGGGGAAGCTTGTGATGGTGACTGGTAGGAACATTATAATCGCACATTACAAGTTAATGGTCAGGAGTTAACTTACACTCTGGGGCGCCCTCCAACAACTGCAGTGAGGCCAGGCGCTGGAAAAGGAAATTAAATTCACAAAAGAATGGTTAAAGCCTTCTTCAAAACATCAGAGCTTGCAGCTTACCATAGCTTGAATTGATCCATTTTTAATAAATGCAGGGAAATCTCTAGAAAATTACATACATTTCCATAAATTAACAAAACTGAACATTTTATACAAGTTAAAAGGCAAAACATGTAACTGTGAATTTTAACCAAAAAAATTTAAATGTGCAAAGTGTGAACTAAATATTTAGAATCTTCTTCCAAATACTTTGTATACAAATGCCAGGGAGTTAACAGATTTGATAAAAAAAACTTGGCCTTACTTTTTTTGGTCATTCTTGTTTTATTTACTTTCAAAGAACACAGAGAAACAATTCTGATGAACCACGGTTTCTTTTAGTATTTAATATGACTTTGCTTGTGTAGATTAACTGTTAAATTTGAATCACTCTCTCTAGCCTTTAAATTAAGTTTGCTTTTTTAAGGTGTTGGGTACTGCAGATCCCATTCTCTCTCAGTGGTACAGAGGCAATTCAGGAGTTTAAGGCACGAGTCCATATCTGTGGTAAGTCAGCACTGTATAATCAGGTTGCCAGGCTCTGTCATTAAACCCATCTGCCAAGCTCAGTATTTCTGAAACAGTTCTGCTCTCCTCATCCTGAGCATAGATTCTCACCCTTCTGTCTGGCATGGACAGCAGGAACACATGATACATCAGAGCTCCAAACAGTATTGCAGGGGAAAGAAAAAATAAAATGCATACATTACATCAGTCTAGGAATTAATTAACAACTATGTTAAGCAGTCCCTTTAAAAGAAGTGCTGTGAAAAGCTGCCCACATGGTATATTTGGCCAAATTAATTCTGGCTAAAAAGGGCTTCACACTTTCTGCAGGTGTGAATGCCCTCATTGCGCTCCAAGCAAGCTAAAAGCCAGGTAACTGTGCTGTTGTGATGCTAGAGCTAACAGTGATGAGCTCTACTTCACAGCAGGCTGCTTTAGCTTGGATTCAGTGCTTTGTCAATGTGGACACATACTAGTGGCAGCAGAGATTACACAGCCTTGCCATACTTCATGCTCATCAGAAGCAACTTCCCCCAAAAAGTCTATAATGTTTTATAGTACACAGGAAAAAAAAACCTTCAAAAGAAACAGCATCACAAATAACCACCTCCCTGCTCACTATGTACTGCTAAAAAGAAATGTGGTGGTGGATAGAAAACAAAAGAACCCTTTATGTAAGTATTACACAATTTTAAATAATCCAGTGAGGTTTCAGCCCTATATATCTTACCTGTGCAATCATTCAAGCAGAACTGCCACTCAGCAACAAAACCAGCTGCAAAGATTTTATTGAATTATGTGCCTAGTTTGTTTACTTAGGTTGCTGGGGAAGGAGGGTGGATATGGTAAGGCCACGTTGAAAATACAGGTCCATAAAGCTAGTTAAATTATCTGTGGATTGTCATACGGGTCACTTCCGGCTAGGCAGCTGAACTGCTCATTAAGGATACCAGGGTTTGCTCCAACATCAATTTCAACTTCCTGAAAGCTTTTAAAGAAAGTTCTTCATTTGCTTGCTTTCACACAAGGGATCTTGACTCCTACAACAAAGTAGTTCTCAACATAGACAAGAAAACAATACAAGTAAGAGCAACAATTGCTCACACCTCGAGGCTAGGATAACCTTCTTCTGTTGGTCTTTCTAAAGTTCAGGATCACAAGCTACTGTAACAGCATATCTGTCTTTGGAGCTACTACAGCTATCCCTACAACTGCAGAGCAAAGCTACACCAATATCCCAGGTATAACACTATTAAGTTCTATGCTATAATTATTGTTTATGTACATATAAATATGATGGAAGCAATATAAAGTCAAATTTAATTTTTATCTATATGAAATTCCTAGTTAGGTCTCAAGCAGAGAAGACAAAGCAAATCTTCAATTACTGATTGTAAGCCACAACCAGTTTGTTAATTCTATAAACAGCACACAAGCACTACACCTCACCTCACCTCGTCTCAGATTCCTATTACATTCCTCCAGTAAACCAAAAGAAGGCAATGGAAGGTATAGTACAACCAAGAAATAGTGAACCTTGCCACTGTGTTTAGACCTACCTTCTGCTAATTAAATTATGATTGCCTTGGATGTCCCAAGAAAACTTATAAAAATATCTCTTCATGCTGTAATTTATGCTTATGTTGCATTGCTCGTTTAAATATCTGTACAGATGCTCTCCCTCCTTTCTGGAAGGCTTATCTTTATCTACAATAACACAAACAATTTGTCATACTTGTAGAGACTATCAATCAGTCTCAAACGCAGTCTCAAATCCCTGTGATTCTCAGCTAAATTGAAGCTCTTGATCTATTTTCCCAGAAACTTCACATGATCACTTTTTGTCATCAGAGCTCCATTCCTTAGTGCCTCAAGGAAGATAAAAGTATTGTCTCCTCTGCTACCACTGAACCTCTTGAATAAGTTGCTTCACTTCAAGCCAATGAACTCACCACCACTCTCTGCCAGCTTCTGTGCCTCAGAATGGCACAAAACTGATGCACTGCAGAATGGAGTGATTACCTCTAGATGGGAGACCTTCCTTTCAATGCATCCATATCCTGTTCATCTGTAGGTACAGTGTTTGTTTGGTGTCAAACTGAGTATCATGACACTTATTTTGATCCAAAAGCCTTCTATTTTCTCATAGTGGCTGGAGACCAAGCCTAAGAACTACAAATTCTCCAGGTGGCTGGGCATTTTAAACCAATGAGTGCTAGGGATTACACCACTGGGATTCCACTGTTTTTATTAACTCCCAAATATATTGCATAGTTGGAAAAACATAAGGCAGTAAGAATGGTCAATCTACTCTCCTTTCTAGGTGACTAAGCTCTGGTATGGGACTCTTCCATCAGATTCTGAGTTTAAAGGTTTAAATCTACACTGAATCTATTAAATAAATATATTATTAGTTAGAAAGTACTTTTCTTTTATTAATCTGCACAATTTTTCATACAGTCTTATCATGTCTTTTCATTTTATGACTCCTTCCTCTAGTCTACTTTATGTCTTACTCTTTTTCAGCCCAAGTATCTCACAAAAACCAAACCATCATCCTCTGTGTATACACGTCCGTATAATTAATTATTTGTCAGGTTTTCTTCCTTTGTCCTTTGTTCATGATTCTTTCAGCACACCTGCAGACTCCCGCATTTTGGGTCCAATGGTAAATTTGATCCAAATCTGAAGGATGGAGAGGAATCTCAAGAATATCAAAGCATACTAACACCCCATGACTGGCACTCCCCTGTGAGCAGAGATGTAGGAACAGATATCCATGTAAATAATACAAGGTGAAGCCCAATCAGGATACACTCCTTGCTACAAAAGTTTGACTATTTCTGGTTTCCCATGTACGTTTTATCTCTCCAGCTGCCTCTTAATCTTTTTTATTTTCTCACCCTGTAAAACCCTTCTGTGGATGGACTTGCAAATACAAATTCTTCTAAAAATCCCGTATGATGTGCTGGAAAAGAAAGCATGATAAATTTCATGAGCAGAGGTAGCAAGCAAACTAAAGAGTACTTGGAAAAACCAATGATGATCTCAGTTGGGGAAATTCAGAGGAATGGATCCACTGATAACCAGCCTCGATAAAAGATGCATAAAATTGGCCCAAAAAAGCACCTATTTCAATATGCAGAACCACTATCTTCTAATACATTATAATCTATATCATATATACCACACCCTGTAAAATGCCCTGCAGCAGAAAACACCCTGGTTGGAACTTGTAATCAACCTATGAGATGCAAATTTCCAGCAAAACAAGCCTCATTCCTTCCAACTCTCATTATTCACCACTAGATTTACAAATGGCAGAAAAGCCAGATGTTTTATTCCCTCTATCCTATTCCAATCCTACTTGAATGGTCACACCTAATTTTGGATAATTACTACTTATTTTTTAATCTACTTCTGTCAAAAAAACCCCCTTCTGTAGAATTCCATATATTTTTCCACAGAATAAAACATTATGCAATATACAAAGGATGCTAGACTGCATGAAGCATTTTGTAAAATGTTTTGGAGTAAAAAAGCATGAAAATGCTCCAACTACTTGTAATCTAAAAAGCTTTAAGCACTTTAAGTTTAATAAAATGTAAGGGCTTTTTTTTGAAGTTTCACTAAATTTCAAGATACAGCAATGTCTCTTGCTGAACAGCTTTCAGCTTTTGACCCTTACACTTCCAGTGATTGAATCAGCTCAACCAATAGGTTATTAATGTATTTACTGCATATTCTAAGGAATGAAATAGGTTTTTATATATAAAACCAGATGAAGTAGGCCACTAGTCAAGCATTATTTTTTTAAGTGATCACACTGGAGAAATCTGACATCTCAGGTTTTATACTCAGCAGTTCTTACAATATGGTTGAGCACCAGTATAAAATGCAAACAACCTTTTTTTACAGGGGTCAATTGTACGTTCTTAATTATTCTATCTATGTCCTCTGAAAACAGCAGATAGTTTATCTTCTGCACTATTACTCTCAAAAAACAGGGACTGCAGTAAACTGCTACAACAAGGACATTTCTAAAAGTATCTTCCAACACACTCAGGACATCAGTCAAAATATTTACATATACTCAAGCACTTTAAAATCTCAAGTTGTATTAACCAGCTGTCATCTTAGTGTCAAACTCCGGTCATTTTAATGTGAAATAAGGGTCAGCACATGATTTCAGCTATTAGTAAAACATTTCTTAGCTACTGAACCCCTGTTAAACTATAAACGCCAGATTCCCACAGTAAGGCTCTTCTTGAGCCTCTTCTATACTGCATTTCACTCAGAATAAAGTATCTGAATTAAAGAAGACAACATAAAGACATTGAATCAACAGAAATTATTTAAATTCTAACCATTTGGCTGACTGGACTGTACATAATGAAGAGATTTTCACTGAGTAATACAAACCAGGTCTGTGTTTGCTAGCTCTCGTGAAGTGTGGGTGAACTTCTATGGACTGAATGTTGTAGAACTGCACTGAACTCCCATAGGTTACTACAGATTTAAAAATCTGAGACTATGTGTCTAGGATTCTCCACTGCCAAGCATAGGAATCTCACTTTACAGAACAACTGTGAAGACCCCACTATTAGGATGGAACCATACAGACAGATTGAAAGTTATTTTTTTCAGGAGACCAACGTGCATAAAGCCAACCAAACCTGCTGCTTGCTGATAAAAAAAACCTGGCCATTATCAACTTTCAGACTACTGAGGACTAAACAAAGAATAATTTTATCAATTAAAAGGTTAAACTCAAGTATTAATTGCAAAAAAATATTGAAAGATGGGATAAGGTGTGTTTGGCCTTTTATTTAATAGTATGTATCCCTTTAAGTTCATCAGAGCAGCATAATCCAAATGAAAACTGATTAAGCATTTGAACTTGTGAACTAAATACCATACTCAACAGAAGTTTACAGTAAATGTCTTCCATTCCAAACAGAAAATAAACAACAAATCACTCTCCAACATGACATGTCTATATACAGTAACTTCAAATTCTTCTCTGGGCTTAAGTGTCTCATCTGCAGTTTTAATAATACTTAAAAACAATTTCTGTGAAAGTACGCCAATGTGTCCCGCTGGGCTTTACAATGGGAATTTAAAAAGAATTAGGAAAAAAAAGTCAGGGAATAACTGAAAATCTCAGTCGTTCATCGGTGACTATAGAAGCTTCTTAAAAAATACAACATCTCAAAATTCCCTCTTGCAGGTCTCACCCCTTGCATATATTGCAGAGCACAAACACACACAGGCTTCAGACCATTTCAATATATAGACAGCATTCCTTCTTTTTATGTAGAGGATGCAATTTCATAAGAAATTGGGAATTTCAGATCGGCACAATGCCTTTAGATGGTTCTACTAGTGTGGAGGGGAGAGGGGAGGAATCACAATTTAAGCACTCTTAAATTGATCAGAAGCTATGCAATGCTCTCCTTTTCTGAGACCTGAGTTTTATTATCCCTGATATATACCAATTCCCCAAAATTTTATCATATCCAAAAGTCATATGCTGCAAAGTCAGTCAGAAGTTATTAAATACTGACATTAAGACTAAACTTACTAAGAAGCACATCTGATACTCAAGACCTAACATCCAGTTTTAAGTCTCTGAAGTGAAGCATTCTGAAGATCATTCCTCAACAAAATTATTATGATGTGATTTTTAATTACAGGAGGAAAAGAAATCATTTTAATTTTACTGTTGTTCCCTGCAAAATCTGAAAAACCACAACGGAAAACTCCCTCCAAAGTTTATCAAGGAAATAAGGTAAAACATTTTGACTCAAGTGATTTAAATTCAGCCTAAGTGAAAAACACCAAAAGTAGGCTTTTAGTACCGATTATTAAAGAAATCAACACCTATTTTACATACAATTTGTAATTTTCATATTACAATATTACCAAAATAAAACTACCAACCAACTCCAGCTGACAGCTCCACAAGTAGTGACTAGCAGGCTTAAACCACCTGATGAAACACCAGAAGTGACAGTACTTCTGGATTTCACTACAAAAGATACAGCAGGAGCTCTTGCGACTCTCCACACTTATTCTGAACCATCAAATCTCGTTTCTCAATCTCTCTTCTCCTCTACTCCCCATTCTTAAATTTTAGCCAACTTAAATTTTGGTCCCCTTAAATATTGGTGAGTGTTTTCAGCATTTCTTACAGGGAAAGCAGAACCAAGGACTCTTGATTCACATTCTTTTGTGCTTATGCTTTCTTTCACTATCTCAGGAAACCATCTGTAAAGCAGACAGAATACTTTCCAATGCTACTAAGATGTTAGAAAGCTTAGCTGATCATCTTCACACAGCTTGCTAAAGGTTCTTGGATGAAAGGTGCTATATGTGAAGATTATTATCTGTACAACCGCCTACACAGCACTTCAGAGTAACAAGCACCAAACTGCTACTGATGGGAAAGAAGAATATAGTTAGAAACAGTACTCCTCAACCACTACATACACTCCAAGCAGAAGAGAAATTATTTCCCTTTTTCCCTGTACAGATCTGAAAGTGTACTTTGTTTTTTAAAGGTCACTCTTAAATGTCCAAAAATAACGGAACAAAGTGTTTTAGTTCAGGTGACATCACATTGCAGGTCATCAACTTCTCCTTCCTCCCTGGTGTCCATTATAAAAGATTTGTAATTTGTTTCTGCTTTTCCTCTGTTCTTCATTAAAGGATATGCAGAAAAAGAAAGAAGGATTATTTGCAATGACTCTCATAGTCACTATCTCACCTCCTGGAAGTGAACAAACATGGGAGAGTTGGGAGGGGTATGACCAAGCTGGCCATCTTTGAAACACAGGACTTCACTGTTTAAAGGATTTTCATATGGAAAAACCACTCATGCTTAAAATCTCACTTGGTGTGTATCCCCAGAGCTGCCACCATTTTGGCAGAACAAAGCCACATGCAGTTACATTACACAGATCCATGTGCAAAGCACAAAGCCACATTTGGCAGACATGCTCTATCCATGTAAGAGACAGCAGCCATAGCTATTTTTATTCAATGTCCAGTGAGAAAAGTGGTGCAGCACTGTACAGAATGGGACCTCAGGTGCTCAATGCCCAGAGCACTTGCACAGGGCATGCAAGGCTCAAGGTCTGGGTTCTCTGCCTGTGGACAATCTGACCCTTTCATGAGGGTGACCATACTGCCACGGGGCATGCTCTGCCCTTCCCTGAAGCTGTGACACTCCAGAGAATTGTAATAATTTCCAAAAATGTCCTAGTCAAATAGAGGGGAGGGAAAAAGCTCAGGGAAAAGGGAGAAGGAAATGAACACCAGGTGCCATTACTAGAGAATTCACCTAGAACAACAACAATCTCAACAGTCTTAGTTCTGGCTTCTGTTCCCAAGATCATTCACCCATCCCTACAAGTCTTGTCTGTGGACCTGTCCATTTTAAGACAATTAAGCATCAAGAATTCCTTGTTCTGCTCTTCACAGCAAGGTCTGGAATTCCACATTTCTGTCAGAAATTAAGCATCGTTAAGCTGATGCAGTTATTAGTACACCACTAATTATGATTTGGCAGTGTTGCTAAATTCTAAATCTCACTGAAGAAAGAAAATTAAAGACATTCTTCTTAATCACTGCTTTAAACATACTCCACACCAACAAGTAGCTGACTAAGCATTCAGATCCGAAATCTGACCCTTCTCTACTCACATAAGAGTTTATGGGCACAGGTAATACAGAAATTTACCACCCAACAGCAACTGAAACAAGTGACTGTATGAAGCAGTCCCAGTATATCTTCCACAAATTAAAAAAAAAGAATGACTATGCACTTGGAAGCATGTCAGTAAACAGCCCTGATAGCCTTTGACAGTAGTCATTTTTGTCATGGAGGCCAAAATCCTTTTTGCAGTCCTGTACCTGGCAAGGAAACGTGCTATTTATCACCAGATGCCTCGGATGATTCCAGAAATAGCCTCTTTTCCATTGCTGTTCATTAGCAGCAGCTCTAAGAATTGAAAGATATTTTTTTTCTGAGAAAAACTTCTACAGGATGTTCTAGAAAGCTTTAAAGTGTTCCTTTTGGAAACGAACTCAGCACCCCAACCATCATCCACACAGACTGCCTAACCCTATTGCACATAGGAATGCATTTGTTTCATCACTGAAAGCCCTGATAACAAGAACTGAAAGTTTGCCAGCCACCTCAAGGCACAGATGTTCACATGTTACAGTAACTCAATTTCAATTCTACATATTTCACCCAACTCATGTAGGCAGATTCTTCAGTTTTTCATTCTAGAAAGATCAGTGGTAAAAGGAAAAAATTGAACCCTTAATTAAACCAACACTTTCAAACAAGGTTTGAATACACAGCAATTGCTTTATAAAAGAAGCACAGATTAAGAATGGAGAGACAAGTACAGGTCCATTACTTTTGGACCTTATAAATAAGCAATGATTTTAAAATCCACACAGCTTTCTTTAATTGAAAAGGATGTTTTCTAGGGCACTGTCTATGCATGCATAGAATAAATAATAAGAATAGATTCTTACTTTCTTAGTCTGCTATGGAGAAACCACTATGAAAAAGGAGAAACTACTTCAGTTATGATTCCCTAACTAGTTACAGAAATGATAGTCTGGTCCAACTGAAAATACCATCCTTCATTCATAAGGAAAACTCCAAGTCTTTAGAAGCAACTTACATCTATGGTAAATGCTGACCTGTTGATCAGCCGTCAGAACTGCAACATTTTAAACTATTATCTCAATGAGTATTTACAGTTAGTTCTACATGATCATCTCTTTACTGTAGACACAAAAAAAAAGAAAAAAGGACCAGCATGTGCTGACTTTGTCTCTAAAAATACAGCTTTAAAGAAAACCCCAACCTGCATTAAACTGTTCTCTGCAAATATTGTAAAGACTATAACACAGAACGTGAGAATGTGCACACTTCTACACAATTTTTAACCAACTGGCAAAAAGTTAGTTCCTTAATTGCAAGGCAACACCTAACTATTCCTCCATTAATCAGTATTTTAGATTTGCTATGGAACTTCAGAGTTTCAGGGGAAGCCCATGGAATTTAATTTTGAAGATCTATGTAAATCCTAGGTATAGTCTTCATTAAGATATGCAGAGGCCACTGCAAAATATCTAAGCTCTGGTCCTCAAATTAGGCTGTCAAAATTTAAAGTCATTTAGAATGCATAATAGAAGTGGGATGAGTACTCATGGTTATGCACAAAACACATGAAAGAGCTTAGAACTCAGATAGTTATAGTGGTGACACCTAAGGACTTGGGAGTAGAAGAGAAAAAATTTTGCTCAAAATAATCACACAGTAGGTCACTCCAGAAAATTCAGAGAAACCAATGACATTTACAAAAAACAAATGTGCCTTTTGTTTGGAACAAATATTTTGCAAATGACAGAAGCACAGATCATTTCACATTACATGACCTTCAAGCAAATACTTAAAAATATACCCTCAAAACTAAGATGGACTTAATCAAATTCTAGTGGTTTGATTTTACCTCACAAATCAATTGAAAAATAAATCTTGCAATACATCACAAAATCAAATTCTGAGGACAGAATAATTTGAGGTTAGACTTAATACTGCAGTATGAGAATTTACGCTGGGTATTTAATACGCAGTGGGAATTAAGATGCAGATTGTCAGCACCATCACTTCAGTATTAAATTTTTTTAATTATACCTGTATGTTGTCATTACTTACACAAGCAGCTATACATTAAACAGTTGAAAGTACAGTAGCATCAATAAAAATCCTTTGTAGCAACACCAGATAATGAAGTATGAAGAGAGCCTTCAAAACTCTCAAACTGCACATCTCCTCCTAAACTGCAGTGTTATAGCTGGACACTGAGTATATTTTTGCCAGCTGAGTAACACTCAGCAAAGTCTAATAGCATTACTAAGTTTTAAGAACATGGTAAAAAAGTAAATCACTGATGCACATCAGTGCAGTCACATGTAGGAAAACAGAAGGATGAGGAAAAGGAAAAAAAATAGAATGGAACAGGAGGAGCATGGGAAGAATAAAGAATCTAAAATGAATACAAAGGTGAACTTCGAGGACTTTCATTTTATCATTCTACTAATGTCTGTTGCATTTCTACACCAAGCTTATATACCTTTAAAAATTACTATTTCGCTATGAACAACATAAGGAACTGACCAAGTTTTTGGGTGCTAGTCATGCTCAGAGAATAAAAAGAAAAAGTAACTTGAAAATTCTTAGATGATATGAATAATTACCCATGCCCGTTCCAGCTGGTGCAATCTCTTTGGAGAAGATTTCTACAGCTTCTCTTTGTTTATGGTGTACAGCAAGCCAAATAACAGCTTCCCGAGGCCCCTGCTTCAAAAAGGTTGAAATTAGATTAGCTTAGATGCAGAACATTGGTTAAATTTACAAAACTGAAAAATAACTGTAGCTCAGTGTTTGAGTTAAATAATTCGGTGACTTTTTATCCACCATCACTATCATTTGCTGTCAGCTTTTCAGTATCTTTATTTTGGAATATCATGGAATCAACTATTGGGTATTTCAAATCACTAGGGCACTGTGCCTGTTCTCCAGCATTCTCCAAGAATCAAGTACTGTAACTAACAATACCAAATACTTGGCTTCACTGTCAGTGGAACTGGCAAACAAAGTTTGCTCTTATTCTAAGAGCACTGAGAGTACTCTGGGGACAAGTTAGAGAGCCAGGTTCACTTCTCTTAGCATCAAGAAGGAAGCAGATCTGTCCACAGAAAAGAATTCAAACCTAATCCTTGCGAGACAAATGTGAGAACAGAACTTGCAAAAACCATCATGTTTTCAGAGAGAAGAGCAGATGCTCCCTCTAAAGATAAACCAAATGTGCTCCCTACTCTACTCAAAACACCTGTCCTTGCAGATAAGCACTGTCTCTCATTTCAAATTTTACTTCTCCAAAAAATTCTATTTTCAGCCACTGAAGGATCTACCATTGGAATCAATACACAAAAAATATACAGCCATACAACCCAACAAGCGCAGAATTTTAACATTCAGTGTTCCTAAAGCTATCAAAAGATTAATTAAATTACTACAAATAATAATCAACTGGAAACTTTCTTGCAAAAAACCATCCTCATGCATTCACATCTGCTTTCTGGTTCTAAACTGTACCATATAATCAACCATTTAAAGTTCCGTGTTTACCTCCTTGCCTGCAAAGGCAAGATACAAAGGTCTACAAAAATCAGCTGAATCCTTTTGGAGCGGATGAACCCAGTATTAAAACTGGTACATATATAGGCTGAAGCAATTAATCTTACAGTATCAGAATTAAAACAAAAAAGCAGCAAAACAAAGTCTGAACAATATCTTGGAAATCAATTAACAAAGGGTTAGCAAAAAACTAACAGAACACATACAGTTTTTATGCAGCAAACTCTAATGCCTGATGTACTATTAAAAAACAGCTTACATGAAACACATCCCAGATTTCCAAACCACAAACTCACTGTCACTGTCACAACTCCTTCCTCCCCAACAGAACAGAGGATACTGAAAATCAAACATCACTAAAATTACTCAGTGCTGATCCAGGTCCCTTTCTAGCTTAGGCTGGGCTGGTGCTGACAAAGTGCTATCAAGAATGACAGACAGCAAAGTCTGAGAAAAAGAAGTGCTTGCCACCCTTTCCTATTTCTCAAGGGTATTTTGTGTTGTCAGGAACAGTCAATACTCTACACAGCAGCTCAGACTAGAGGCTTACCTAAGGCTGGGAGACAGAGTGATTTCACAGCTGCAAAGGCTAACCACTGCACCAGTATGACAGATGTGCACGGGAAGTAGTGCAGCCACACCACATATCAACACTGAGCTCCCAATATTGTTCACCTTACCCTGTCTTAGTATTCACGTATTTGCTTCTTTGCTTCAAATTTGCTTTCTTTGGTAGAACTTTCAAAGCAGGAACTATTTTCCTTATGTGTTAATATACTCCCTAGCATAGTATGGCTCTGGTTTTGAGTACTGCGATTTGTAACCCAAATAACCAGGTCTAATTTTGCACAGAAGGACATGGTAAGAAAGAGTGTTGAAGTGACTACACTATCCCTACCTGAAGTCCCAATGAGTAACTGTTTTCCCTGGGATTCTATGACTTTGTATTTTAAATGGAAAAGCAAACTCCACTCCCCAGTCCTTTTTCTCTAACTACCACGGCTGCTTTCCAGATGAAAGCTCCCCTGGCTAGTTTCTTCTAAAATGCTGGAGGAAGCATGAAAGGCAATAGAGTCTGATTTCCTGTATTTCAGCCTTAGCACTCACATGCTGTTTCAGGCATGGATGAGAAGCATATACAATGGTGATAATACTCTGTTTACTTTTAATATAAGACCTGGGAACTGAGGCTGGAAATACAGAAAGTACTACAAATACTCTCTCATTGAAAAAATTTCTTTAATGTACAATAAGTAAGACAAACTGAACAATCAGGAGGGAGAAACTCCTCTACTTCAACTCATTATTCACTTTGTACAGAACTTCCTGCATAACAATTCAATTAAAGAATACATTACAATGTGTAATGATCAGGAGTTGGTACACACTGAACACAGACAAGCTGAACATCTGGAACATCTGTTCCTCTATTTCAGAATTTTGATTCTGCACTCTTACTAAGACACTTAAAATTGCAGGTTTTATGGTACTAAAATGAAAGAGACCACATTATAAAGCTCAGTCTTCAAGAGGCAACTCTTGCTGCTTTGCTGAAGGAAATGGAAACTCAAACACTGAAATGAATAGCTGCAGATATAACTTGACCAATTTCTAAGAACACTCAATTTCACTAGTAAGAAGTCCACTGTCCTTCACTATACCACATTCACATTTCCTTTAGATGCAAACTGTTGGATAAAATGTCGGCACTCGTAAGAACGAACTCAGAGTTGAGTTTTGCCACGTGTACCTTAAGGGTTTTGCAAGACTGCCACTGACAAAGAAGAATTAAATGCTACTGTTTTGGAACAAACTAAACTGTCTAAATATTTAAACTGTGTCTAAGTGTGGACATGATTTACAGTCTTCTTTCTTTAAAAAGGACTTTCATTCTCTAGATTAGGAAAACAGACCATGGATATCACAGCTGCATTGGCTATGGCCATCATTCATATTTTACATATGCACTCACAGTGCAGAATTACATAGCTGAAGATTATTTCTTCAGTACTAGATCTGGTACTCACAGAAAATTTTGAAGTTGTGCAGGCAACGTAAATGTTGAGATTTCCTGACTGCAATATTTATAATGTGGTCTTTTTGCATTACATCTAATGCAATTTAAGTCTATGCCACAGAAGTTATTATAATATGGTATTTCTTTAGGAGACCATCAGAACAAAGTACAACATTTTTGTAAGATTTTGTATCAGTGCTTCTGGAAGACCCAATACTGAAAAGACCTTGTCACTGTTAATTTTCTACACTAAGTAGTGACAGTAAATTCTTTGCAACATGAAGGGGGGAAATTCCCAAGATGATAATGACTTCCTTTAAAGTTGTGGAAAAGATAACAATATGGAAAGATTAAAAGAGGTCAGTAAAAGTTTAAGAACACTCCACTGCATACTTACACCATCTATACTCCTTCTAGCATGAGGTCCATATGTATCTTCAGACCCTAAAACCTGTATGTTAACTGCACTGTAATCTTCATACCCAAGCTGACTGAAAATAAGACGAGTCCTGCAACAAATTATTTTTTTTATTAGTAAACGGTCTCAAAATGATTATCTGAAGTAGCCCTGTGTGGACCACAGAAGTTAAGTCTGTCAAACAGCTGTATAAAAGATTTTATCAGTTGAAATATTGGAATTTTTAAGGATATATATTTTGGTTGGTGAAACAAGTAACTTTTTTCCTTTGGTGGAACATTTTGAACACGCTGTTAATCTATCACTGTTGTCATAAATATAACCAGAGCACCTGAAATAATGAAGCAATGTACAGGACATTAATACAAGATATAATTTTTTAAATGTCATAAAGAGATGGAAATGTGTTCACACAACAGAAATGAGACCACCTTTATTTTTGATGAGATAAAAATAAGACAATCTCATTTAAGGTAACTGAATTTGCAAACTGTGTCTGTACTAAGTTATTTTAAATTATTTATCTACAAACATTACAGTTACAGATACTACAGTTGAAAATACATTCTGTGGGTCATTTTTAGCCCTTTCATGTGTTAGTAATGCAACAAAGAATCATGAAAATAGAAGGACACCAGAGGTATTTCAAAAAGACTTCTTCACACACATATTGCTAAATCCCTTCTGCTTTCAATAATGAATAAACAAGCAAAAGGAGAAGTACACATGAAAGAAGGAAAATAAGTCATCTTACAAGCTGCCAAAGCTGTTCAATGTCTTAGGTTAACAACTAATTTGACCTGTATAAATGAAGCACATTAAATTTGTGCGCCTTCTTCTGCACTTGCTGCCATTCAACTACTGGACAGAACTTAACCTAGAACAGACTGGAAGCTGGGTAGTTGAAAGATCACATCCTTAGAACACTCTCTTGAAACACAGACCCAGACAGGCTCGATCAATGGCCTAAAGACAACTGCATGAAGTTCACTCAGGCAAAGTGCTGGGTCCTGCACTTAGGTCACAGCAAGCACAGGCAGCACCACAGTCTAGGCCAAGGTGGCCTGAGAGCTGTTTAGCAGAAAGAGAATCTCACATGCTGGCTGACAGGCAGCTGAACACAAGCCAGTGTGGCCCAAGAAGGCCAGCGGCATCCTGGCCTGGATCAGCAATAGTGTGGCCAGCAGGACCAGGGCAGTGACTGTCCCCCTGCACTGGGCACTGGTGAGGCCTCTCCTTGAGTCCTGTGTCCGGTTTTGGGCCCCTCACTTTAGAAAGAACATTGAGGTGCTGGAGCACAGCCATAGAAGAGCAATAAGGCTTGTGAAAGGTCTAGAAAACATGTCTTAAAAGGAATGGCTGAGGGAGCTGGGGGTGTTTAGTCTGGAAAAAGGCTAGACATAAAAGGAGGGTGTACTGAGGATAAGGCCAGCTCCTTCTACTGTGCCTGCAGTGAGAGAAGCAGAGGAAACGGCCTTAAGCTGAGACAGGAGAGATCCAGATTAGGTATCAGAAAAAAATTTCCACTGTTCAAGTTGTCAGGCACTGGAGTAGGTTTCCCAAGGAGGTGGTGAAGTAACCACTCCTGGAGGTATTTAATAGATGTCTGAATCTGGTGCTGGGTGATGCGATTTAGGGATTATAGTGATGGAGCTGAATTGATGGTTGGACTTGCTGATCTTAAAGGTCTCTTCCAACCTTGACAATTCTATGAATTATGAACAGAAACCAGTAAAAAAAACGGATGTCAACATTTCTGAAACAGTTATAGTTACTGACAGAGCATCCTTTGAGAGGGATCAGAACAGCTTAATTCTTATTCTCTATCTGGGCTGACATACACCAATCTTCTGATGTGTCAAAGAAACAATTCCACATATTAAGCTGTTTAAGACTACATTTGAGATGCAGAATGTGTATATTGTAATTTTCAAAACAGAATTAGCCCACAAGCATGCCTAATGGGCTAGAGGCCACTTTTCACACCAGTTAATCAGCCCTCAAGTACCTCACTTCAGCTTTCCTCTGATGATTACTCAAGAGAGCACAGTATACAAGGCTGAATTAATTTTCTACATGTCAGAGATAGCAGCAGCACTACAATCTGTTTCATTCAGACAAAGATACACATAGTCCAGTCTGAAATAATGTCCAAGAGCAAATATGAAATGGAAAACATGCCATTCTACTTTTTTCCTAAAATAAACATCTAGGTTCCAGAAAGATGGCTTTCCAGAGGTTCTGAGTCTCTGAATTTGCCACTTCCTGATGGTTTTTTTTATAATTTGATTTTCTCAATAGCTCTTGGATAGGAGCTTTTAGCATTCGCAACTACACAGCCCCTATCAGCCTGCTCTTATCTGCCATATCTCTTGAGGGAAGTCAGATAACTCCTCCTTCACCACAGTGCTGCACACAGGCACATGAATAATCACTCCAAGTTCACAGTAAACCTTGGATTTATGATTTTCCAAGTGTAGTTTCTGCATGGGTCTACCACAGGACGGGGAGGAAGCTTTATATAAAACATGGCACAAGGAAACAGATCACTTAACTAGAAAGACTGGAGCTACTGGAATAAGCACTGAGAGATTTCTGATATGGAATTATATTTAAGAGGAATTCCTCCATGCCCAAATATACTGGCATGACAATACAACTGAAAGTTTATCACTCTGTCTTGGAATCGTAACTCTGTCCTAAGAAAAAAACCAAAAACAATCACTGGGTCACATTTTAGAAAGCATGTTTTAAACACAAACTCAGTAAACTCCCTATATTTCATATCAGTAAGGCTTTTCATAAAAAAGTTCTGCGAAAGCTGCCGAAAACTAGTTTCACATGGGTTCATCTCTGGTATCTAATAAAATTTAATCTCAATCACAGCTTGTTCCTCACTAAATTGGGTCTCTCTCCAGCTACCTATTTTTAAATGTATTTGACACTTTTCTCACTCTGTCCAACCTAACTGAAGTGCAGCTACATACTGACAGGTTTCTTGAAAAGGCTACTTAAGTCTTGAAATGTCATCCCAATAGGAAAACTATCATCTTCTAGGATTCTTACAAGGTTAGTAATGTTGCCATCATGTGTCACTGTTCTATTTTCATCACATCTGGAAAAAAAAAGAGCAAACCAGATTCCCTTCCAAGACTCAAATACCAACCTTTGCAGAATAGCTTCTGCAGTGCGTTTTGCTTTTTGAACTGCCTTTGGGCCTCCCACTGGACAGACAGCAGTAGCTCTGAAGCCATCAAGATAAGTGGCATTTACCTAATGATAAAGGGATTATGAAGTTACATGGAATTCAGAACTGATAGGCTATAAATGCTCTCTGGCAATCATTATCTATACAAATACACACTTTTTAAACAAAGTAACATGTTTTTGCATATAAAATGAGGCTTGCCTTTTCAAATTTTCCACCTCTTTCTTTTACTCTTGGGGCAGACAAGATAAGGATAGTGCTAAGTTTTAGCAGTGTCTCCAAAATATAAGATTTTGTAAATCAAAATATACCCTTCACATCAAAAAATTAGGTAATACCTTATAAAATGTTGAAGGAGGCAATCCTTTTGCTCCACAAACTTTCACTGCTCCACCATCAAAACCTATAGTGGTTAAAAATCAGTATTTCAGCTTCTTCAATATAACTTCAAAGACATTCTTTTGTGATACATATTAATCAAATGCACTTAATTAAAAAGTAAATCATTGATAGCTCTACTGCCAGAGAAGAGAGAACCTTTCAGAAAACAGTCCTTCCAGCCTTAGAAAGCACAGCAGCAAACTGGTGACTGAATTTATGTCTGCCATGAGCCTTTTAAATGGGCAATTGAAATGTTTATTCATGCACTTAAAAATACTTAACAAAGAAAGCAGCCTTAGGACATTAGACTCAACAGTTACATTCCTCTTAATATCCAGTTATTGCACACACACACAGAGCATACAATTTACTGCAGCTGGCTGGAGTGGACTGCAGTCCCTCACTTGGTAAAGAATCAAAGCAAGATGAGAAACCAGCAAGAGCTATTGGCTGAGAGCTTAGTAAGTGAAGGGTAACTTGATGTTAGCTTTCTTATCAATAACAGAAACAGTCTGAATATATTTTCCAGGGCAATAACCACATTCAGTATTAGGAATTTTAATGCAAAAAAAAAGAAAAGCAGAAAATTGCTGGGATGCCATCAGGTTCAAGCTTGAGCTGGAGAAAATCAGTAGGTGCTACTCCTTGAAAATCAGCAGTGCAGGATTAGCACAGCACCTCATGTTTTAGAGCCAGAATTATAGTGTAGTTCACCTGTGCCTAACACCTGTATTTGCAAATATTTAAGAAGCAGTTCAAAAGCCTTATAAAAATACTCTGAAAAGATCAGATCAGAACATATCTAAAAAAGTAAATGTCACCAGTACAAATTTTACACACCACACTAACATCATCACTGTCTCTCAAGACTGACATGAGGTTAATTTAACTCTCTCAGTATAGAGCTACATCCTTCCATTCAGGGTGAAGATCTGAAAGAGTTTTATGTTCCAGGTGAAAGCATAGTACAAGAAAACAAATACCACAAAACCAAATGCATAGCGTCCATTGACAAAAAGAAAACAAGCACCTCTCAGCTCAAACCCTGCAAGCAATCCAGCAGGACAATAAAACTAGCAATATAAACTGCAAAATTAGATAGCTTGCCTCTTTTTACTGGTGTACGTGTCAAAGCACTTCAAACTAAAATATTTAAGCAATCTGCCCATTTTCCATCTGTTATATTTCTAAGAGGACTAACTGAAAGTTCATGTGAAAGTTCATTTTAAGTTCAAACATGTCATATCAGGTCATTTGCAAGCTAAAAGTTCATAGGAAGGTTAGGGATTCTTTTTTTAAAAAGAGAAAGACTAGGGGCTAAGAGCAGCAAGCTGGCCTTATCAGACTGCCGTTTGTTGCATGAGCTGAAGATTCACTGTACCATGTTATGTACTTTTTTACTCAAGCAAAATATTTTTTATGTTACCACATTTTCAGTTTTATCCCAGTAAGTTTTTAATTTGAGATTTTGATTGTTCTAAGCTTTAGGAAGATACTTAGCATTCTGTCACAAGTAAGTTTCATTAGAAGGAAAAAAATATAATATAGGTCCAGTAAAAGGTAAACTCTAGATGACTGTAGATAAATTTTTTTTCAAGCTGTTTTACTCAAATTACAGCTCTTTGAATCTGTTAAGCCTGGGGTTTTTTTGGTTTTCTTCTGAAGCTAAATTCTGAACACACATTATATCCATCTTTAGTCTACTGGCTGTTAAGTGTTTTAAGGATTGCAAATGGACTTTTTAAAAAAAGATTCTCTGGTGAAAATCCTGTACCTAATCATTCTTCTACCATGATCCACCTAAATGTGTAAGAAAAATGCCATTACCAAGCAGTGCTTTGAAAGACACAGCCTTTCATTGCCACCAACACTTCAAATGCCCTAAGTAAAACCATGTACAAAACATTTTTTGAGAAATTTAGCTGCAGTTTAAAAAAATTAGTGAAATCATAATGAAGCTGTCTTGATGTTGCTCACACTGAATAAATAGTTTAAGGACTTGACAGGTGCAAGGCAGGCATTAAAAAGTAAAGCAAAAGGAGCAGTGATCAAAAATATAAAATAGTCAGCCAGCAAGATAAATAAGATTATGTTTAAAATTTCTAAAGGAATTTCTAGCAGAAGCCCTTGAAAATATCAGTTCAATACAACATGACTCTAAGGAACTGATTTAACAAGAAATATGCAGAGACTAAATGGAAATTAAAGTAGCTACTTCTGTTTGATAACACACTTCATTGACAGAGATACCGTTACATGAAAGAAGACTAACCTGGAATTTCAGTGATGGAAACCTGGGAAAAGTCACATGTAACATCTGGTAAAAGATAGCGCTGAGGATTGCCCAATTCATACACCAGCTGCTCAGCTACAGTGCCAAAAGAGATCAGTCCCCCTGTGTCTGGTGGTTTGGAAAGAATAAAGTCTCCTTCAGAGGAACATTCTACAATGGGAAAGCCTATGTTGTGCCTAGAATATGAAAAACATTAAGAAAAAAGCCTTATAAATACCAAGGGAAAGTGAAAAGAAATAATAATAACACCAGAATTTCATAGTAATGGCCAATCAAGTAAAACCTGTCAAGAGTTACAATTTATCTGTTGTTTCTACAGAAATATACACTAAAAAACAAGCCCTGAACGAACACCTCAACTGAAATAATATGAGGATGTAGTCTATTGTCTGGCAAAGAAACACAGATATAACAGGAGATTCCAGCTGCAGACATAGATGTAGGGAAGGGAATGGAGAAAGACACCAACAGAAACAGTTCAAGTAAAAAGAAGCTGAAAGAATTAGAGGACTATGATTAAAGATGTAAATTTAGAGTAAAATAAACCACGGTTAATTCTAGCCCCACTTGGCTACAGCAGCACACACAGCATGACGGTGAAGACATGTAAATACACCCTGCACTCTGGATTTGTAAAAAGGCAGTCATAGAAGGAAGAACAAACTGTGCTGGGAACCTCAGAGATGAAGGGAAGCAGGAAACAGGAATAATCACACCTACAAAGGATAACTTCGCATGTCAATAATAAATTATATACAGGAAAGTCCATCTGAAAACAGAAAGACATATGAAAGTAAAGATTTTCAGTACATAGAAGACAGAATTAACAGAAAATTAAAAGGCACAGCAAAAAGAAAAGCAGTGAAATTACGGACATGTTCATAAATTAAGATATTCTTCTTCCTCCTCACATTCTCACAAGCAAAATACACAAAAAGTGATCAAAATAACTCATAATAAGAGGCACATACTGGTCATTACAGTAGCAGGGCAGAATTTTCAGGATTGTGTAGACAAGATCCAGACATCTGCTTTTCTAGCTAAAAGGCTTTTATTTTTTTTACAGAGAATCTGAGCAAAATTAAGAACTTCAAATTTTTCAGAAGTACGTGAGAATTAAAATTAAGAGCGCAAAGATTCTTCTGAAAAGTCTACATGGCTCCCTTCCCTCTCACAAGAAGCCTGAAATTTGTAAAAGTTACAACATAACTTTTATCCCACAACATAAAATGAACACAAGAAGAGGAGTTGAGGAGACACAGTCCTTTGCAAAACCTAAACCATTCTAAAAAGGTCCTGATAATGAAAGGTGGTGAACATTACCATGCTCATTAAAGCCAATGACCTTCAGGTCTTCCACACAAACTTAAAACCAGTTAATCCCTCAATTTAATTATTTTTTGGGTGGTAGTGGTAACAATGTGCTGAACATACAACTGAACTGGTTATCAGCAAAGGTTGCATGAACACAGTTTGTATAACATAAATCCGCGAAGTCTGACAGAAAGTAAGCAAAAATACCAGTGAACTCTTAAGGGACATTTGTAAAAGTTCATGAGAGTTTGAGCAGATTCCTTATCACCAAGAATATTCAAACATAACTCCATTATTTTAAAGAAAGGATTAAGACAAGATCTGTTACCAGAGATCAGCAACTTTTAACACTTATAGCAGACAAATTTGAGAAGTATGGTAGCTGGTGGACACCACATCAAATCAGTTAAGATAATACTTCATTTGACTGGTCTTCGAAACTATTTACACCACTAAAAAGATATAGGAAACCAGAAAAGCCTACCCTGGTGAAGGCAAAGAATCGAATGGAATCAACAATTTCATATTGCTCTTCTAGTGGAAGGGGGGCGTTGAGGGGAAAAGAAGAGAGAAAAGATGGTAGTAGAAGTATGTACTATTCAAAATTTTGAAGTGTGACATAGAAAAAAACACCCAAAACAGCCCTCAATTCTTGGTCTGGAACATTAATGTTGGTAACAGACTAATGTGTAATTATCTCCATTTTAGATGCAAGGAGACACACAGAGGAAGCATCATGATTTGGCCAGGGTAACAAAGCAGGATCAGTGACTGAACAAGACTGGAATTAAGAAGCTTTTACCCTCTCAGTTCCATGTTTGTGTGCTCGACCCTACTACCTATCTGTCCTGTCTTAAGGCAACAGCACCCAGTGCCCTGCTAGCACACTCAATTCAGCTTCATCAGATCAGGTACCCAGAAGAGACACCACTCACGTGAAGACAGATCACCCAGAGCAGTCCATGTCCATGCACTGACAGCCAGTGTCCCTGCTGCAGCCCACTGCGATCTCAGTCATCAGCACATGCAACTCTTACAGTACCCTCCAGCAATCTTTGCTTTGAAGGAAGAACTAAACTGTAGACATTCAACTTCCTACTCTGAACCATTCAGTCTACTAACATTGATTCAACTTCATTTTGCCCAACTTGCACTCTCAAAACCCCCAAACCATTAAAAAACAAAACCCAAATGTAACAGTAAGACAAAGTGAGAAATTTCATCCCCTAGTATGATCAAAATACAGCAGATATTGTTTCCCTCCTGTGGTGTTCAGGGTACACCACCACCCAATGAACTTTTCTCTATGGGCAGTTAGTTGCAGAAGATGTGTATTCCCCCAGGTTATGCCAGCCCTGAAAGCTTCCCTCACTTTTTTAACAATTCACAACATAGAGATGCAATGATCTGGGTTCTACCTGTATTGAAACTGGATGACTGGGAAAACACAAATACCCAGTACCATCTCGTAGCAGATGGCACTAATAACCCACATTAACATACACACGCTTAAGACAAATGTATTTTGTAAACTGCTAAAAGACATTACTTAAAATTAATTTTCACCTTGGAAACAAACGGGTCTGTCACTCCTAAGATACAGTCAAGTGACAGCTACTAAAATCAGCCATAAAAAGCTCTTTAGCAGCAGTACCTGCCTTGTTCAGGTATACCACAGGCAGTATAGTCACACCATCACCCTGACCACCACTTTTAAAACAGCGACTCTTTGCCTGATTAACTTATAAGTTTTACTGAATGACTACACACCACATGATATCTGCTTTGTGGAGAACATGCCACCTTTAGGCTGTCCATAACCCATAGCCAAGCTGTCCTTTTGTATAGTGCAGCAGCAGAGTAAGCACAGAACTATGAACTTCAGCAACTATGGTCATGGCATCCAAAGGTACCTTGGCAAAGTGGCATCCTTCACCAGTAAAAGAATTCCATCAGTTCAGTGACAAAATTCCTATGTAGGATGAGGCAGTAGCAGGCAATGGAAACAATTCCCAAAGGGAACTAATACAATTCATTCTAATTAAATTACATAAATTAATAAAATACAGTACTAGAGATAAATATCAAGTACTATTTTTAAAATATTTAAGCAGTTCTTTTAGCACAGGGTCAATATACACAAGTAATACATATCAGTTTGTGAGGGGAGATGACAACTGCCATTCTTTAATCCAAAAGATCCATTTCAGGTTGCATGTTTGCCATTTAGCAAGAAAATCTATTATATATGAATGTATATATAATATAGACATTAATAAACCAGAACACTGAATGAGACCAAGCTAAGATTACACCTCAAAAAACCCCTCCAAACTGGGCCTAGATAGGAGTTAACAGTTAAAGCAGGTCTTAGTGAAGACCTACAGCACAGGAACAACCAAGTTACAGAACTGGTTTTGCTGCTGAAGCCTCCATCTCAAACCAACCTACTCTTATAGTAATCAAGAATCTGAGTTTTCTGTCAAGTTCTCTGCCTGCCGACAACTTACTCTTGGATTAATTTTTTCCATGAAAATGTTATTTTTTCTTCAGCTTTGGCTCTCAAAAATGTTACAGTTTATGGGCATGTAATAGGTGATAAATTAATCTGTCTAAGCAAGGATCTCCTCCCTGTCTACTCTGGAACACTACTCAGAAGCCTCTGAGGAGCCATCAAGATAAACTTCCTCCTTGTTTTGCCATTGTTCTTACACCACTTGCATTACAAGGAAAGCAAAATCCATGACGAGTACCTTGGCTCTGGGAGAAAGACATTTGAGATGGAACATGTATTTCTCTCATCAAAAGCGTCAAATCCCTCAAGTACCCCATTCTAGCCACTACTGCTCAGTGGAGATTACTGGCAGCAGAAGATGGGACAGAGAGTGGAGTACATTCACTTGGCAGGGGAAGCTGCTGCAAGAATGAAAACAAAACCCCACAGCAATGCATGGTGGAAGTGAACCAGGATCCAAGTAAGCTGTGGTGTGAACTTTTAGCTTTACAACTAATGCAGCTGCCTGGGACGTGACTCAGTGAATGTCGCACCAAGGAGAGCTCTGAGCCAAGCTTCTCAACTCCTTAGCTATGCATTTTAACCAGAATGCTACTAGGCAAAAAGCAGAAGCTCCTACCACTTCTAGCAGTGTTTTGACAACAGGTTTGAAATTGTTAATACATCAGGCAAGATCAGCACAAACTTACAAAGTAAAGGTATAAACAACTCTTCACACGTAGGTATAAAAATGTTTCCTAACATGCAATTCTGCTTTAGGCAAGACTTACTAGTTGCATCACTTATGCATCTGACTAGGGCATTTCTGACTATGTCTTGCACCTCCAGTTCTAATGGCCAGACAATTTCAGGCTAAACAGACCAGCTGCCTGGTGTTCTCACCTGCCTGGAATAGATGGTGCTACAGAGAAAAAAAATTCCACACTGTTGAATGGGACTTGCACGCTGGATTTTGTTCTAGTCCCAAATTAAGAAATCTGGATCCAGCCCTTAAGAGTCTACAGCTATTGACTTACCCTTTTGGTCATCCCAGGCCAGAGGATTATGCAGTCTCAACCAATGTACACTCTTGGCTTAGGGCAAAATGTCAGTGTTTATCATCTCCTCAAAATGATTATCTACTGATCAGCCTTAGTTTATTCTCTCCTGCATTTCAAAACAAAACAAAACAATGTACTAATCACCCACTGGCACTAAATAAGAGCAACAGACAGCAATGTCTGGGGACAAATGAAATTAAATAGAGATCTGTGAATTATCAATGCAGTTCTAGCAGTACAGTTCATTTTCACACATGACATGAATTCCTCACTGGAAGCTGTAGACAATGTAATGTGTAATGTCTGTTAACAGACATTAAATAGGGAGCAGTGATGTATTATCACTTATGCTGACCCTCTGCTGATGTGTATTACTATACAAATAACAGAAATGGAGTGCCTTTTTTGATAACACTAACTTAAAATCAGAATTTAAGAATGCACATTACTCTTTCTATAGACTATGAACTAATGGTTTCTTGCACTTTCTCTGCTAAACATCAGAGAATTCACACAAGGGAAGAGTCAAGCACTCACCTTCTCATTGGAAAAATAAACAGCACCTATCCCCTCTACGTGTCTATCTGTCTTCATGAAAACTGAACAAAACCTTACAGCTTCAAGATTCCCACCTACAAGTCAAATGCACTAAGGAGATACACACAGCACAAATCCCAGTGCCTTAGGTGACCACAAAGAAAGCAAGTAAGTTTGGCTTCTATCAACTAAAGTAACTTGGAGAATCACAAGCTGGAACACGCACTTCACTTGTTTTACATTAAAAACTTACTTTAAGGAGACAACAAAGGAAATGAAAGAATAGCTTAGGTTTTAATAATTAACCATTAAATGCCCACACAAATATTCCTGAGATTCAAAGCACCCCTCTGCAGTGGAATTGAGTTCCCAAAAGTATCTGCATCAAACATTTCAGGAAAATTAGAAACAAACAAACAACCCCCCCACCCACATCAAAAACCCCCCAACTAAACTATGTTGGATGAATGAAGTGGATTCAATCCAGTGCCTCAATACTCACTGAGACATGATAGTAAATGCACAGAATGTAAGCTCTAACTTGCCTAGTTTCATTTAGATTAACTAAAGTACTCTTGTTTATAGAGTTAATTATTTCTGCTTATGCACAAACAATAGACAGATAAGATCCATAAACCTGAAGTGTAGCAAATTCTTTGGGTTTTGTTTACAAGTTGGAAAAAACCATACCCTTCAGTCCTTCTTAGACAGAAGAGCCACGTGGATTACTGTTGGAGAGAAAAAACCCCAAAGACAGTCCAAAAAATGACCGTGGCTGGAGGCTAAGAAAGCTCACCGTCAGCAGTGAGGTGTGAGGAGGAGAGAGGCTGCCCTCCAGTGTTCAGTTTCCACACACCAGTAAGTGCAAGGGATGGGTTTTCTGCTCTTGGGCTGCACAGATGCACTCATGGAGTGGGAAACTCCTATGTGAAAGGCACATTCATGATAAACACAGATTTAACTTGGCTTCTTCCCCCTCCTATGTATTGATTTAATTGGGCTGGTTTGGATTTAACATTAGGTACCACCCACACAATTCTATTCAGATCTAAATTTATGCATCTAAATAAATCAACTTTTTTTTCAGGAGACTGTTAAAAACATCATTTTTCCTAAATGAGGGAGAAATCATTAACAGACACAGTCAAGTAACTTCTGCAAACTCTGTCAGAGCTCTGTTGACCTACTTGCAATATAGCTAGTTAGTGGCTGCAGGTATGGCATGTTTTGCTCACTACTGAGACTGAGATACCATGTGATTATTGTATATTATTATGAATGCATTATCTGCATGCACTGAAAACAGATTCATTTTCATTCAAAACCCTATGCCATCAAATTTCTTTAAACTCAAGAGAACAGGTTACTACTAAACTATTAAATGGGAAATACATTTTTTGCATCCCAAGAGTGTTCATAATGTCTGCCCTCCATGCTTTTGGGCCTAAATATAGCAAACTACAATCTATCAGGAAACCAAAATTTATCCAAATAATCTCCTCTCTGCCTTCCTTCTCCCCATATTCTAAGTGGATGTACTGGATCACAATTCCACTTCAGTTAGCGAAGTGGATCTCCACTCTACATTTCAAAACTTATAATCAAAGCTCATATATTATTCTAGCTTTGACTGGTGTTTGTAGCTTATCATACAGGCTGATGTGTCACATTATTTTATTTCAAGAATTTCATCAATTACATGTCTAAGACTCTAAAATTGCCAACAAACTGGCTAGTTTTAAGGCACCATGATCAATTCTTTAGCAGACTTAAACTAAAGGAAAATAAATAACTATTATATTAGCACAAATACAGTCATGTATGGTTTCAGGGCATGTACATATATCCAAGGGGACAAGGTAACAAAGCAGTATCAGGTGTTAAACCTCTATGTTCTTTAACAGAGATTCAATTCAGCACCAGTCAGCTCTAAGCCACAAGCTTACTATGATTTTAGACAAAGTTCTGTGATTTTACAGATACAAAACTATTAGCTATGCATATTCATGTACATAAACTCTTCTGTAAAATTAACTATTCTCACTCCAATAGCTCACAACTTAATATATTCAAGCTGCCTTTCTTTTTTAAAGCCAGACTGACACTCCTCACAGAAAAATCCTTTAAAAATAAAGACCTATCAAACATTTTAATAACAAAATTAGTATTCTGTTTTTTCACTTTGATCCTTTTATAAAACAACATCTTTTGAAGTCACAGTTACAGAAGATTTTAAGAAGTTTCATGATGCAGCACAATTAAATGATTGGGAAAGATATCAGAATAGGAATTTCCAAACCAAACTTATTACTATAAACACTCTCCTTTGATTTCCCATAGAATACAACAGTGAAGAGCGAGTGCAGTTTGTTCAGTAGCCTTCCAGTAGGTGAGAAGAAATGTCCAATCCTGTTTGTTTCAATGCCATACATGCATTCACCTTTAATCAGCAGTGCTCAGGAACTCAGAAAAGCAGCACACATCTTTTAGGATCACACTCTGAATCAGAAGCAGTAGTCACTACAAGAAGAAATAATCCAGGCAGCCCTATGGCTCCTCAGACAGCAGGGCACAGCCCTGCTGGGTCAGCCTGGGAACAGGAACACACTGTATTAAAGCACTCTTCTCTCCTGCACCTCCCTGCTGCTCTTCACCCTTTCCTCCATCACATAAAAGAAGAGCTGCCTTTCTCATGATATAGCAAACAAGATTCCTCCCTCTCATCAAAATACAGAAGTAACTGCAGTCAGAACCATGCAGAAAATGTGTTCCCCAACTACTGTTAAAAACAGGTTGGCAAAAAGCAGGCTCCCCCAGCAGGCAGAACAACACACCTACACATAACTCTAATTCAACAGCTCTGAACAGAAGATACACAGAACTTTTTGGAAGGACTGTCCATCCAACAAATCAGGTTGTTCAGCAGGACAGAACTATGGCATATATTCATACCTACCAAAGCAAATTATGTCAAATTTTTGACTGACCAGCAAGCATCTCTGATCTAACTGAAGACTATTGTAACAGCATCCAAACATCAATATTGTCCTTTCCAATACAATCATACATGAAAGTCAATATTAAATCTTTTCAAAAAGCAGAGGATAGAGAAGCAAACGGGAAAAAAGTTTTAAAGGGGGAAAAAAATAATCAAATTGCTAATTTGTTTTTCAAAATCTGCTGAAGTTAACAAAAGAAAGACCCTGTCTGACCAAAAAGGAAAACTTCAAAAGGGAAAACAGAACTTGTAGAAAAGTAACACTGAGGTGGCGAAATATCAAGAGACCCATATTGTGTCCCCAAAAAGAGAAAGGTAGAAGCAGTTTTCACAACACAGATACAAGCAGAAAACCTCATCTTTGGTCCACTACAAATATCCATGCTGGTATCTAGTTTACCTACCAGTCTGGTACTGTGTGCCAATCAGTGAATATTCCACCTGTACACTGAGCACCACATTCAATGAGATGACCTGCAAGACTGGGAAAATGGCATTAAAGTAACTAAGTATAATGCAAAATCAATTTTTACAAATCCAGCTTTAAAATACAATGGAAATAGAGTCAAATTTAAAAAAACATGCTATTTTCCTCCACAAGTATCTAATACAACTATGAATTATACACTAAGCATAACAAGGGATCCTGAAAGATGAATACAGTGTTTAAACGACAAATTCTTGCAAGAATTTTCCTACAAAAAATGAATACCTAGAAGATTACCTCACACCTAAAACCAAGTTTTCCTAGTAATTTCAAATCTTGGTCGAAATTCAGTATCTTACTAGTCTGCGCTGTGTGTAACTAAATAGACAAAGACCATTTTTAAATGAAGAGACAAAAAAAATTCAAAAATTCACCTCCACATATTATGTATTCACTACAGTGAATTATTATAATTATGTACTACTATTTTCCAATTTTGATTGTGATAGACCATAACTATTCAACCGAATTATGGGGAAAATCTTCATCTCTATAATCCCCAACTCAGTGGAGCCTGAATGAATTTCTCTCCACATTTTTCCTCAAGCAGAAGTTCAAGAACACTAATACTAGAGTTTGCTCGGGCTAAGTAATCACTCTTTAATGAGTACTTCAATTCAGATAAATTATGTACAACATTAAATTACGTGGCATAATTCTACTCCTTTCTGAACCACATTCCTAACCCTAGGACTACAACAAGGATTTGTACATGGGAGCACTGACACTGAACTTCAATAAAATCATACCAGGATGCTGCCTTCTGACCAAACCTGCGTTTGTGCATCCTTCAGAGTAAGCCCTGCAACCACCCCAATTATCATCAGTGGCAGCCAAACAGAAAAACCTGGGAATCAGTGGCCTGTACTATAAGATTTTATCTCTGAACACAAAATGAACAGCAAGAGAAAATTAAGCTGTTAAATGACATCATTCAACCCTTTCTTTTCTTGTCTTTTTTAAGCTGGTTCCAGAACGAAGTCTTAATTTCAATTCCAAGTAAGAGTAGTAAGTGAGCATTGAAAAAGAACTCAAAACCTAACAAAAACATGCAAATAAATTAATGAAATGATAATATGAAAAATTAGTATGTGCTGAAAAAGCTGATACCTTGACATTATGATATGAAATATAGATTTACCCCATTTCTTCTTATATCATTTACCTTCCTGCAGCTAGCAAGTCATAGTCATCCCTATTCCAGCCAAACTAGAAGAAAAACACAAGTATTTTAAATGCACAAAAGTTTCATACAGTACAAAAAACTGCACACAGTGTGTTCATTGCTTTGAATAACAATACATTGGATGTATTTTAAATCTAAATAACAATAATTGGCAGGCACTGTACATGGATTTGAGTTCCTATACAGCAAATCAGCAAAAAAACCCTTCTGACACACTTCAGTTTTGCTCCTATTGATACACCACAACAAATTTAAACTCTGAAAGTCATACTCTCTTCAAAAAAACTGGAAGGGCAACATCCATATTACTTAAAACTTCACAACCTAGAGGTTTAAAAGTATAGTACCTATCTTGTGTCACGTGAACAAACCGCTATGTGTCTTCAAATTCTGAAAATTATCAACTCCTGGAGTACTACCAGTCACCCTCAAAAACTGGAAGTACGCCTTCTGTTTAATTAGAAATTTTAGCTAGTATCTTTTCCCTGAGTTCAACCTGCAAGCAACACAGTGATTGTTCCTTATATAGCACTTTACAGGAATCTTCCTAAAACCTTTCCTAAATAAATTAGGTAAGGTCTCTCTGGAGTAGGTAATACACACTGACAGTTGTTATTTTGAGAATGTAAACAACTAGGAATAAAATAAGAAGTCATAATGGAAATTATAAGTGGAAACTCCAGAAAACTACCATGCTTGTATAATTTTTTGAATTTCAAGGAATTTCAGAAATGCTGCATTGAAACTTGACTACTTCAAACAAAACTGGTTACCCACTGCCCTCAAAACCCCAGTGTTTTAAACCACCTCACATGCTACCCCCCAGCCAGAGTGAGCTCTACTACTGACACTTTGTGGTAAAGAAAAATATACTTGCACACCAAACTTAGTAGAAAGGCAAGGGAAAAAAACCCAAAACAAATGGTAAGAGTGAAATACTGGGGAAAGAGGCTAAGACTTCCTAAATTTCCCCATGCTTTCTAGCTCAATGGTATACAAGTTAACAAATACGCCTGCTATCAGTTTAGGAGAAGCGGAAGCTGACAACTTTTCATGCACATAAGAAAAAAAATACAGATGCTCCTTATTTTTAATTTAGTATAGCTACATTTTCATAATGGACAAAAATTGTCTGACAATGACTGCTGACTATTCACTCACATATATTTATCAGCATTTGGAAATTAACTTGTACTTACAGAATGAATGAGTGGTCCCAATACAATCCCGCTGTCAACACATCTGCCCGTCACAACAATGTCAGCTCCAAGGTCTAGAGCTCTGCTTATTGGTCTTGCTCTAAAAATGACAAAACACAGCAGTAAGTACTTTCATCTTTTAAAGCATCATTTAAAAAACAGTTCCCTGACACAGGTTAAAAATCACTTAAAAATTGCATACGAAATCAATAAAATCTACTTCAACAATCAACTTCTCATTAGGTATGCACATGAAGAGTATTTTAAAGAGCAGTCATCAGGGCACTATCAAATTCAGATACCCAAATAACATAACTGGAACACTTCTCTTTACATCTACAGAAACTTTCTTGAATAAAATGCAGAGTGGAACATTTCTATCATCAATTACAGAAAAGAGTGTTTTTCAGAGATTCATTAACCATTTGATTTTTAGATGAGTGTATAAAGATGAACATTCTTCAGGGACAAAGCCTGGTGACTTAGCCCTCCAATTTTAAATCTTTTGGGTCAATTACCTAAGTGATTTAAGAACTCACAATATTTTCAAACTTCAAGAGCACTGAGCAAGAACAGGATCACCAACATCATCAACTGGAAGGGATGTATGTGACCACTGCCTCATTTATCAGTCATCTCCCTTTACTAGACCTGACTAACATTGATTCATCTGAAGTGGATGGTGACAATGAAAATGCAACTTCACAAAGAGGTAGCTAGAATACCTGCATTGACAGACTTATGGAAACCCTAAGCATCATAAAGGAGGGAAGGGAGATCTTTCAAAACAAGTGACCATCCTGAAAAACTGGTTTCCAAAATTTCAAGAGTACAAAGCCTAACACAGAGTTCAGCGCAACGTAACAGAACCTCCTACAGCACTGACTACATCCCAGTACTTGAACTCCTTGTTTGCACTTCTCTAGTGACAACACAGTAAACTACTCCATTCTGCATCGGAATACTCAGCATATGAAAAAGCATTTTTGCAATTATTGTAATTGAACTAACACTGGTTTGGCTTCAACTAAAACCTGATGGTTCACAGATGGTGTATTGCTAAGAAGTCATAACTTCCAAGGTTATAACTAAAACTTACTTACAAGTTACAAACAAATTTTTTTCAGGTTGCCTGAATAATTCAAAGGCGAACCTCATCTATTAAGTGGTTCTAACTGCAAAGCAAAACAAATTCCTGCATTCAGTGTGTTAAAATTAGTTGTTCATAATAAATACACCTTGCTAAAATAACTCACCCAAGATACACATTCATGCTGTGAATATTCTCTGGAAATTGTCTGCCACTCTCTAAATCGGTGATACCAGCTCCTTTTAAGTTCTCTTTCTGTTAGAAAATAAGCAGAACACACAAACTATGAATATTTTGAAGTTTCTACTGTAAGCCTCTCATTTAGTATCAAACAACAGATCCACCACATAGCAACTCTAAGCCAAGTATAATTATTAAAACTATTAACAATACCAATCAGTTGAATGGCTAAAAGCCTTAGATACACTTTTAACCACAACTTTTCCAGCATGCAGAAAATTAAGTTAGTCTTTAAAAAATGTAATGTTCATTTATATATGACCAACAGCAACAAACTGGGGTATTTCCTGGCCTTTAAACGGCCTTTAATTGCTGTAGGACTAAATAAATCAAACCCTGCAAACAGAAATGTATCTGCCACATCTGCAATGGTGTCATGGCCAGAGAACAAGATTAATCCTGCAGCTTCATAGGGTACTTAGAATAAACTGTTTTTCCAGAAAAGAAGGGGCAAGGGGAGGGTGTGGTTTTGACCATGAATTAGGCATTAGCTTGGCAAACCAGTGGATTGAGGGGACAGTGAATGCATAGACACAACATCCACACAAACTGTAAGTACTAATTTACAGGTGGGATCTCTAGTATGGGGGGAAAAAAGCCAAACTTCCACTCTGAACTAATCTGGTATTCTAAATGATTGAAATACTCCAAACCACAAGTAACATTTACCATGTTTCATGTATCAACAGTAGAAGTTGTCTGTAGACCATAAAAGCTGTGTCTTTTTGTTTCTGTAGGTTATGTACTGGCAACCGCACAGAAAACAATGCATTTCAGATCAGACATGTCCATAACAAGCTCAAATAACAACCACTGTTGTACCAGTAATGAAATTCTGGCCCACAGACAGTCATTTCAGCAGGGCGGCAGAAGTTTCTTAAAAGGAACTCCAAGCACCACACATAACTTGCAAATAAAGGATCTTACTTGATGATCTTCCACATTCAAGAGTATGCAAGGGGTAACAGATCCTACGCAGATAAATAATTTTCCAAGTTACAGGCAGAGATTTAACCACAGTGCAAACCTCTCCTCTCTTAACTACTATTGTGTACAAACTCTTTTCCCAGTAGCTTTTCAGGTATGGCCAACATTTTTTTGCAGATTTCATAGCTAAAGTATAATTCTCTAAGTAAAAAAAAATCCCATGTATTTAATCTTTTTTTTTTTATATTTAAACTTCAATCCTCTCCCTTAACATTACCTTACAGGCTGTAAACGAATTACTTAAAACCAGAAAACCAACTATCTATAAACAGAGTACCATCAGGAAATGCCTGTAAACCACTAAAAAAGCTAGAAGGGATAAACATTTGACTGTGTGGTAGCTACACCACACTCAGAATTAACCAGCATGATTACCTAGTTTAGACAGAAGCAGTAAATAACAGCATGTAATAGCTTCTCCTGAAGAGCAGGCAGACCTTATAGCAGATTCACATTTTGCTTCAAAAAGCTAAACAGAAGATGCAGAACCTTATAAAATTCACCCCCAATATATACCAAACAGCAGACGTGCTAAGAATTATATTTATGCACTAAAAAACACCTAAAAGATAATTAAGAACAATGTTTCTGATAGCAGAAGACTACTGCATAGAGACACACAAGGTTCCTGCAGAACAGTAAATGCCACCTTCATGCTATACAGACTTGAGCTACTAAGGCTTAAAACAAAGTGAAATACCTCACTCATCAGATCATCTCCAGCAACAACAGCTATTTTCAAATCAACATCTGCTTTCTTTGCCACCTCCTGAAGGGCAGCTGCACAAGCAAGTGGATTAATTCCACCAGCATTACTGATGATACGAACACCTAATAGAAAAAAAAAGGCAAATAAAGTTCAGCAGCATCAATAATCAATCACCTGTACTTTAAAAAGTATGCTGGAGCACAAGCAAGGTATCACCTTAGCAAGGTAACAAACATTCAGTCAAGCAAAATACGAAAACCACATTAAAAGAAAACCACATTTAACCTGTGAAAGGATCAGAAAAAGCCAGTACAAAATTGTTTAGAGAAAAATAACTGCTATAGATACTTCTCATCTATCCTTTATGAATGGAAGGAGAAAGTGACCAGAAAGACACACATAATGAGGCAGACACCATCAAACACCTCCAACAGGAACAGTAATAGACACCGTGAAGCTTTACTAATGTAAACAAAAAAAAAACCAGTGGAAAATCATACTGTAGAACTATGTAACCACACTGTAGAACTATGTGGGAATTTTGAAAAACTTAAAATACCTTGAAAACATCTAGCTCTCACGTTTTAAAAAAGATCTGTAAAGCAATCTATCATTCACAGACTGATGCTCTCTTGCAAGCCCCCTTTAGGTACTGCAAGGTGCTATAAGATCTTCCCAGAGCCTTCTCCCCTCGACACTGAACAGCCTCAACTCTGTCAGCCTGCTTTCCTAAGCAGGTGTACTGAAATAACACACAAACTCTTACAAGGAGTAACATACCTTTCCTGTGAATATCGTTTATATAGGGAGCCACAGCAGTGGAGACAAAATCCGGAGTGTAACCTAAAACCTAAAATAATAAAGAGCTGTAACAGTTTCTTACGGGTAGGTCAACCCAACCCCTCTCCTTGGTTAACACACAAAACAAGGAAGAACAACTTTCTCGCTAATAATACCATCGTTTGGGTAACGCGATAGGAAACTACACGAACACTTTCACCAGATGAAACTGAACAGATGCAAATAAATACATGCGAGTAAAAAGTATACTTAAGAAACCGTGTCCCCGTAACCAGGTATGTATTAAACAGGTTTCGGGCGCGATTTGCGCTGAAGGAGAGCTCGGGAGGTCGCAAAGTACCGGAGCGCACCCGCCCCGCCGAGCCCAGCACGCTGGGGCCGGACACCGGCGCTACTTACGGGAGAGCGGGCCTTGGCGGCCGTCAGCAGCGACATGGTGATCTCAGAGAGGTAATCGAAGACGAGGAAATCCAGCTTCCCTCCGTACAGCAGCTGCGGCACTGCCGGGGCAGGCAAGAAGGCACCATCAGCTCGGGGCACCCCGGTGCCCACCCCTAGCCCCGGAGCCGGCCCCGCCCGGGCGTGCGGCGGCGGCCCCGGCCCGGCCGCTTGCGCAACGGGGCTCTCTATGGAGCTGGGGCCGCCGTCCGCCGGGCTGGCCCGGTCCCCGCCGCCCCGCCGGGTCTCCCCGGCCGCCCCCCGAGCAGCCGCTGCCGCCCCACCGCCCACCTGCGACCGCCGTGTCCCCCCAGAAGCCCGAGGCGCAGCCGATGCGCACCGCGGCGCCCGCCGGGGCTCGCAGCCCGCGCTGCGCCGGCGGCTCCAGCGGGGCGGGCGGGCGGCGGCCCCCAGGAGCCGCGGGCCCCGCAGCGCCAGCAGCGCGGCGCAGCTCATCGTGGGGACAGCGGGAGCACGGGCACCGCCCCGGCTGAGGCTGCCCGACACAAGGCTGGGGAGGAGCTGGGGCCTGCGGAGGCGATTGGGAAAAGGGGCGGGAGAAAGTTTATAAATCCCGGGTGCGCGAGGGAGAGTTCTGGGAGCTGTAGGGCCGGTGTATAGTGTACTCATTGCGCCAGTCAGCCGTAGGGCAGTGATGGGTCCCGCCCGCGGCGTGTCCGAACGGGGCCTCGCCGGCTCGGGCTGTGCCTGGCCCCGTGCTGGATAGGGTCGGTGGCGGGTGTCGCATCCCCGAGGAGCTGCGGCCCTGGCGAGCGCAGCCGTGTCACTCCGAAGCGTGTGGCGGAGTGTCGGGGAAAGCCTCGGCAGTAGAAACCCAGTCATGAGGCTCGGGGTAACGCCAGAAGCGTGTCAGATAGTCCGGTTATGGAGTCCTTACGAAATCTTTTCCTCCTCGCCTAAATACAAAATGTGTTTATTAAACAGTTAAGACTTCCTGTGTGAGAGTGCACGTTTCTGTTCTGACATAAAGGGTTTCTCGGGTCCTGGACTGAATTTCTAGTCTGTGGACATGAGGAAAGTGTCACCAAGCCAGAACATTCCCTCGTGTATAAGGAGGAACGATTTCCTGGTGTCTGAGCTGGAGGGCTGTCCCTGGGTATCTCCAGCGAGGGCTAATCCTGTACAGGTGCTCCAGAGCCAATCCTCCGTGTCTGGCGTCAGCGGGCTCTGCCTGAACCGGAGTCTTACCTGCTGCTCTGACACAGCAACAGCTTGGCCTTCCCTAACAAGTACACTTCTATTCCAAGTGGGTTTGAATTATATCTTGCAAATGATACAATAATAAAACTGGCAGTCTTTGCAAGAGTGATGGAAAATAAAACGTTTGGTGTAACACTGACAATGCTAAGTACGTGTTGATGATGAGAGGGAGTTTTACGGATGTAAACAATAGCCATGTTAAAAATAAATAAGTACTTCTGGAAATTGTCTATAAGACTTCCACTTAGACTATTTTCAAATTGTGATTAGAAATAGTGCAGTTGAGAGAAGATAGGAAATAATCTTGCTGTGATGTCAGAATTTGGTTCCTTATTAGCAAGGTACAATGTTTTCCTATGGCAAAGAAGGGCTATAAAACACCATTTTATGTTCTCAGTGCCTGAGTGATGAACAATTCCTGTCCTAATCTATTAAAGAAGCAGAACCAAGGAGGTCATAAAGAAAGAAAATTTGGTTCCCTATACACATTTTTATTATCACACTATGAAAGAATTTCATTATTATGTTGAAAATTTGCAAGTTTTGAGTCCCTATAAACTAGTAAACATGCAAATAATCAAGTAGGGGAGAAAAACCACCAGGTAATTTATGCATATTCGACTCTAGAGGGCTTTGTTCTAAATATGTATTTATTGTAGCTCCTTAAAGTCAACTTTGAAGCAAGAATCAGAAAGAGCGCTGTCTGGTACAAAATACATGGCTACCTGTATAAACATAAAGACAGATGCTTTCTGTAAATAAACTTCAAAGTGTTTTCCACGTGTGTTTTGATATGGAATGCATTGCAGTCACATGCCAACATATTGCAGCATGGCAGGAGACGTGGCTAATCCTCTGCAAGTCATGCAACCCTCTCAAATCCTGGGGTGAAATTCAGGTGTGGTTCACCTTGGCTGGGACATTATTACCAATATGCTGCAGTCCTGCCTACTGTGCTTGAACCCATCCAGAATACATGCCAGTCCCTGATAAAGAGAATCACTGATTACCCATGGATGCAAGTCAAGGTTCCACTGGAATGGGTTGGGGCACGTTTTCATGCTGCAAAACTGAACTCATGGGCATGAGCAGAGCTGGCTGCTGAGGCCAAGGGCCCGGAGGCCAGTAGGTGGCTGTGTCTGACCACTGTCTGCACCTTCCTCACCTAAAAAACAATCCCTGGCCCCAAAAACAGCCACCTGCTCCCTGCAGCATCCTCTGTGCCTTTCTGTCTCTCCAGATGAACCAGGCATTTTATCTATGTTAAGAAATAAATATTCACATGCACGTGTGTACATTGGTGAAACTGCCTTGGAATCTATTATTTAGCTGTATTCTTTTATCTTCTCTCAGGTATTTTCATAGCATGGATTTTGACAGCCACTGCTCATGGTTCGGGGGAAGGACTGGATCTTGCTTTGTCAGAAACCATTTCAAGGTCCTTATGGAACATTAAATACAATTTTAGCAAATTTGTTTATGGATGTTGATGGCTGTGTGAGACAATTAATATCCAACATATACTTAATATTAAGACACACCCATTAGCTAATCTTCCAAAAACACAAGGAAAGGATTTAGGATCATTTCTATTATTTGCAATGGTGCAGTGAAGTGATAAAGGGATCAAAGCCTGTATTCTGTTGGTTCCCCCAGTATGGAGGGGTTTGACAGCTGGCTTGTAAGCAATGCTGAGTTAATAGAAGAACAATTGATGATTTTTGAATATATCTATAGTAAAGAAGAAGATAAGGCTGTTAGCATAGAAAGAGATTAGAAAAAATACATGAAAATTTTTGTAAGCAAAATTTCATATATAAGTACATGTGTATACGTGCCTTATTAAATTACTGTAAAACTTTTGCCAATTATATTAACGCTAATTGCTTTGGACCAATAAATATAATACGTTATTATAATATAATTAATGACTTTAAATCACACTTTGTTAAAAGTATATAAGCTAGAAAACACTCAGAATAAAAATCTTTTTCTTCTTAAACCCTAATCACATGTGTGTATGTCATGTCCAACCTAACAATAACACCCCAGCGAATGTGTTTCTTACTCAATTTGTACTTATCCATAAATAAGTAGACTGTTTAATAAGCTTACTGAGATTCCAGCAAAATCATCCATTTTTCTGAGAGAGTAATTTATTCAGTACCTCTATTGCCTTAATTTCAGAAATCATTTCCTTAAAATATACTGAATTTTCATTACCATCATCATTCCATCCTGAGCAGTAATGATTAGCTCAGAGCCCATTATTTTATACCTGAGGTTAGGATTGTTTGAATGAAAGCACAGGCAAATTATATAGTGGTTCTTTTCCAGGTAGGCTTGGGAAGCAATGCTCTGTGATGGTCAAGTCTTAATTTTGAGATTTTTTTGAGATGATTTAAGAGATTTTAGGAACAGTTTATTGCTCTTTGAGGACACCAGATGGCACTGTGTGGTTGTCGGTGAGGCCCAAAAGAAACCACAATGACTAACAAGCCTCTGTGGAATTCACAGGCAGGAGGTGCTAGTAAAGGCTTGACTGTATTTGTGACCTATGTAGGGGATTTGGGTCAACAATAAAAGCTGTCACAACTCAGTCACGTGATAGAAACCCATTGCTTAATGTTAAATTTTTAAGAATAAGCCAGAATTCCTTCTCATTATTTGTGAGAAGAAACCAAGAGAAAGAAAAATCTTCTGGCTTTATTTTTTATGCCAGAGAAAGAAAAAGACTACAGATTAAAACAAGAATAAAGAATACTTTTTTTTTCTGCTCATGGTTTACATGTAGATAAATCTGAGCTTCTCTTTTCTTCAGTGACCCTAAATACTTATATTTACATTTAATCAGCTAGTGCTATTAATGTTTCAAACATAAGCCTGTGCTTCTCTTCCTGTAAACAGATTCATGCACCAGCATGGAGCACAGATAATGGGTAAGAGAACTGTGGAATTCATTCTTCTGCTTCCATCATCCTGAATTAATGGCATTCAGGCCTAATCCTTGAAGTCAGGGAGGACAACACAGAGTGCATTTTCCCAAAACAAATACACTTTCCATTATATTTCTAGGATTTCTCTGACAGTTAGGCTTTCTCTGATTGCTTAAAAAGTACAAGCAAAGTATTTCCCAGTCCAGAGGTTTATTGTGAAATACATTACATTTTTGCTGTATTTTCTTTAATGTTATTGTCAATAAATTCCTGTCCAAACTAATAATATCAGCCTATATGTTTGATTATTGAAGTAGACTCTGTTTAGTTTATTGAGGCTCTGTCCTCTCAACTAATTACAAAATACTCAGCAAATATTTGAATTTACTACTTATCTCATACCCACAAATTAGTGCATCTCTCTGTTTAACAAATAAGTTCACTGTTCTTGCCCTCAAGGTAAAGTATACACTGCAATCTCTTTTCTGCAGACAGTCTGAATACCAAGCTTTTCTAAGTGAATCAGCAGTTGAAAATGGTTTCTGTAGATGAGTAAAGGCAGAGAATTTACTATATTGCATCAAATATCCCTAAATAAGCTCAAAAATTATGTTTTGCTGAACATGGTTTAGGGCTTTGTAGGAGATTTTTAGAATTTCAAGGGATAACATCATGTACTACAGGACTCAGAAAAACCTCAGTTATGACAAAACAACAGAATGAGTTATCTTCTGAATCATCCTGACTCCATTCCTTTATATCACATTCTTTTTTTCAGACATAAGATCACTCTTAATGCCTTAAGATTTGAAAGAAGTTTAAATAAAATCTTTAATGCATCAAATTAGGCAAGCAGAACTAACTAAACAGAAACACAATAGGATTTTTAAAAAATAAGATACTAGCTCATTCAAACCATCAAATATCTGACTTATAGATATGAAGTGTCTTCAGAACTATTATGATGATTAAGTGTCTTGATTTTTGGCCCTTTAATTTTAACATATTTATTTAAGTTTGTTTGTAGTGATATTTAAGTCAAAATAAAAACTATGTATTAAAGCAATAACCCTTGGTTATTCTTTGCAAAAAACAAAGCATCTTTTATGTTATTAAAAGTGCTGATATTAACAGTCATGAATCACTGTAACGTCTATGTTTTGATTTAAGAAAATACATTGGCTTGTAAGTATTAAAGAATACACTTGAAAGTGCATATTCCCAGTGTGGAGGCAGCAAAATATCCCATAATTTCTTTCCAAAATGAAAGGTTCTGCCTGACACGAAGTACATGCATTTCTTACTGTTCTTAACTCAGTTTTCAAAGAAACAACTATTTCCAGCCAGTATTTGAGCAAAGTACCTGTACTGGTGTCACAAGTGTAAAAAAATTAAAGGCTCTCCCTTGCACAGCAACTGATTTTGTTGACTCATTTTCACTTCAGGAAGGGTGAGGAAGAAATGTGCTGCACAGAGTGGACTATGCAATTGGAAAAAAATGTTGTTATTTACCTTTCGCCCACATTTTGAAAATTGAAAGAGAAAGATAAGTTACAAAACTTTTTTTCATTTTCACTTTAGTGCACTTGGCTTTCTCACCCACCATTGGTATAGCTTTGCTACGAGGCAGCTTTTTAGTTGTCTCTAGTTCTCATCCTAATTATCACACTTATTAATTGACCTAGAAAAGGGGATTTTGCCCACTAATCTGTTCAGTAATGCAAGCAGGGTGATACATGTTGGTGATAAATAGCAAAGCATTGTAGGGATTTTTTTTTCATAATTTAGTATTTGGTATTTTTCAAAATTTATTTTTAAATAGGAAAAATATCTTCTGGAGCATCTAAAAAAATGCAAGTTCATTTCAATTCCACTGAACACTTTCAGTTAAATAGTAATAAAAGCCCACTGGAAATCTTGAAACTCATCACTAAACATTTCTAAAATGTTGTAGACTGATTTCTCAGGTTAGATGCTTAAGGCAAGTAAGTATAAGCTGATGTTTTTCCAAGGCAGCCATAAGGATATTCTGATATTCAGGAACTAATTTACAGACACAAACGTGTTTGTTTTTCTGAGGAAAGGTTTTCTATGAATGATGGGCAGGTGTTGGCTAGTGTCCCAGTGGCTGACAAAAAATACTAATCAATATTGAGTTGAAGAAAGCTCTTTCAAACAAATAATGATTTTTACTCTCTCCTCAAAAATAAATTGCAGGAAAAGAGTACACTGAGTTTGAGAACTCTTCCTTCCATCTGTGCTACCAGGAATTGTTCCTCATCTGTTACCAAACCAATCAGACTTACTGGAAAGAAAACACTGACCAGAAAATCAACTTGGCTAAATTAGGCTGGACACATCTGAGGGTACAATTAGGTCTCTAGCACACTGGTTTGGTAAGTGGGTCAGCTGTTTTGCAACCAGGACCCACCAAGACAAAATGGTATGTGGGAGAGGAAAAATACCACATAGTCATTCCAGTAAGAATATGTATTGCTTTCAACTTAATTAAAAGTAGGACTAAGATCTTTCTAAGTAATGAAAGGTGTAATAACAGAAGAAAAGAGAAAAAGAAGCAAATGTATGAAATGATTAATTATTCATGACCATGTAATCAGTAAAGCAAACAAAAATTTCCTGAGGTTTAAATATTTACATCTTCTGCTGAGAAGTACCACAGTTGTAACCACAAATACAGCTAAGCAACACTTATAACTGCAGTGTGCAAATATTTGGTAATCATTGAGGCAATGTTGAAAATTGACTCCTTCATGAATGTAAATATGATAATTTTGTGTAACATAAGCATCTGACTGAAAATTCAGTTTTCCTATTCCTAACCCATTTGTAAGAATAATGATCCTTTTGTTTTTCCCACCAATTAGATATTTACCTTGAACATTGAAACTCTATTTATACATTGTTATTATGTCATTATAGCCATTCTCATGCTTTAACTATAAAATCTAGGGGTTTTAACTCAAGATGAACTAGGCTTTTACTGCCAGAGTTCACTGTTGTCATCTTCTCTGAAATTCTTGCCTAGGAACACAAGACAGTTTTTTTCCATTTTCGGCTACCAAATAGTCTTCTGATAGAGTTTCAAGCCTATATGTGCTACTTCTAATGACAAAAGGGAAAGATGTGTTCTTTATTCTGTCAGAGGATGAGGGATACCTGAATTGTGCTACGTGGTTCACCTATTGCATCACGAACAGTACGTGCCCATCTGTACTCTGCAGTGTACGTCTGTGTTCAAGCTGTTACTTAACAAAGTTCATACCAGCAGCCCACTCATGCTCTCTTGTCATATCTAAGGGAATCCTGCTGGTGCACAGCCTCTGGAATGGTATCTCTAGGACCCTGTGGACCCTTGTGTCATGAGCTGCAAAGATGAAGCAAAGCAAGCTCGGTGTATGAGCAGCAGTGACAAGGAGGTTCAGCCATGGTTTCCTCAGTCCATGTTAAAGCACCAGTGAAGCAACAGTAAAAAACACAACAGCAGATTGACTTCTACCCAGTCCTATTTACTTTATTTTCACACTTTAGGAAACAGAAGTAACTCTGTAAAAGGTGGAAACATGTCCTATTTGTATCAGTAAGGTCAACAAGAGCACATTCTGCACATAGCTCTTGAAGGTAATTAATAGCAGATTTGGAAAGACAAACCTTTAGCTTCAGTCATCCTTTGGAAAAGACTTTTGGCATCCTGGCAACTAATTCACTGGTCATCAGTACAGTTAATGGAAAGCTCACTCTCCCAGGCACAATGCTTCAGCCTCACTTAAGTGTCACATCAGATTGATTTTTAGCATCTTAAACACTCACATTTCCTTCTGGCAATATGTGAGTGGATCTCTGAACATGATGGGAGCTTCTGTTTGATCTGATTTGACCAGATTAAAAGAGGATATACAGGTCAGGAACTCTCCATGTTTCAGGGCATAATCATATCTAATTTTCTAATAATCTGGTTCCGACAGAATGCTTTTTTCTCATTTTTAAAATCCCTATTAAGCCAAGTTGAAACATTGATCCTGCTGTACAGAGACAAAGTCATTTGCTTGAAATCACAAAGCCGACCCCAGTAACAACAGATCTACCCCTGAGCCCCATTCTCACCCTTCTTCTCATCATTTGGTCAAACATGTAACAGAGTCAAAAGCCTCATTCAACACTGCCTTATCACACATCGTGCTGTATAGGCACAAAATCAGACTTTCTCTGCAGAAGTCATAGTTCAGAGAGCAGGTCTAGGTCATGAGTGGAAAGGTGTTAATGCTTCCAATACAGAGAGCATGCAAAAGGACATACTGAAGTAATTTGCTGGAACAAAGCCCATGGCAGAAGACAGGGCTTGTCAGCATTCTTGTAGCAGTATTGAATGAGGCAGATACCAACAACATTAGCTCTCCAGCAAGGAAGCATTGACCAAAGTCATCGGAATGGACTCACTGTGTTGAAGGATAGGGAACATTCATTGCCTGTGAGAAATACCACAGACTTCTTTTCCAGATATGCCAGGGGCCAATGACTTCACACCTTTCTCTGCCTCAGTTTTGTCATCCACAGAATTGGGAAAATGGTGTTGTCTCTTTGCAAAACACATAGAGATCTGTGGCGGGAAATGCCTACTAAATCCCAAAATATCATTTGTTGTTAGGCAATTGATAGTTGGTGCAGATAATTCAGATTGCTACTGTGGCTTTTCCCTGTGCTATTAGAGTGAAACTTCTGCCAGCCCCCATTACGAAGCGATGTGCGAGTTTGATGATGTTTGTGACAAGGTGTAGCATCTCCATGCCTAGTCTCACCTTCCTGCCTCCCCTGAGACCTGGCTGGAGCAGAGATCAGGCGACTAAGGGCAAAGCAGGTTCTGAAAATGGGAGGAGTGTATGTGCAAATTCTGGGAATCCACCTCAGATCCCTACCCCACCTCTTCCCACCACCTCCCAGTGCCCGCCCCCAGCTTGAGCCTGCTGCCTTAAACTGCTGCCACGCTCGGCTGCTGACGGTTGAACATTCTCGGCTGCTGACTGCACAAGTGCATCTGGTGGGACAGACATGATGGGGCTGAGGCTGTGCAGCTGGGCTCCCCTGGGGTCTCTCCTCTCCCTGCTCATTTCCAGCAGCATGGCGGTAAGTGAAGAGACAGCCTTTAGGAAACTGTGTGCTAGCTCACAAAGTGGTCTTGGAGAAAATCCACTAAAAACAGCCCTCTTTCTTCTCTTCAGTACACTGCTACCAGAGAAAACTGCTGCATACTGGATGACAGATTTGTAAGTACTTGAACAATTTTCTTTTATCTTAAGAATGTAACTAAAGCTTTTCTATGCTGATTATTAACCAGTGTTATCACTTGAACCCCATCATTGTTTTCAGTACTTATTAAGTGTGCTTTGCTTAAACCTGTCATTTACTGATAGCAGTATATGCTTAGTAGAAGTGGATGAAAGCACATATCCCCCAGATGTTACAATAATGGCATGCACTGTTTTCTTGCTGCATGCATGTAGTGCCTCTGAAAATTCAAATACAAAGTCTGCTGTGAATGCCCGCCCTTTTTTATCCTTTATCATTTGTGTCAGCAGTGACTGAAAGTTCCTCTGCCCACACATTCTGCTCTGCTTGCTTTGCCCCTGAAGCATTGCCAACTGTGTCTCTTTACTCCTTAGGGTAGCTTCTGCCCAACAACTTGTGGCATTGCAGATTTCTTTGCTAAATACCATTCCACTGTGGATAATGACCTGCTGGAAATGGAGAGACTTTTGCAGCGGATTTCTAATGCCACAGTAACAGCAGACCATCTGATCCAACACATCCAAGGCCTCTATCCTTCAGAAAAGCAGACATTACCAAGTGAGCATATAAAAATAAGTACACAACTGAAAAATATTATTCATGTGGTTTTCTTTTTTTAATTTTCCTAACTACAATTATTTTGTACCTTTTCTGTTTTACAGATTCAATTGATGATTTCACTCAAAAGTCCAGGAAAATAATTGAAGAAATTATCAGATATGAAAACACTATATTGTCTCATGAAACTACTATACAGTAGGTATCTTCCACTTCTTTTATCAATGACAATACAAATTGTTTTCTTTCTGTTCTTTTGTCAAGTGCCAAAAAGCCTCTCTCAGAAAGGTTTTTGTGCTCTTGAGGACAGTTCTGCCCACACTGCCATTAGTAGCTGCCTAGCAAGACACAGAAGGATCATGAGGATCTGATTCTGAATTCTCTGCTTATCTGGACAAACTGTTAATTGTGCAAGAAGTACAAGATAAGAATTGCCGTGAAGCCTGGCAATATTTTTATTTATGTTTCCCCTGCTGTGCCAGCTATCCCTAAATTTTTTTTCATGACCTTTGGAGGTCATGAGTTTTTGCTGTAAAGCAGAGCATGTGGAATGTTTGTGCAATCATTTACTCATTTACTACAGCAAAATTGGCTGCATACATCTGTGAAAATTAGCTCAGTTACCTAGTTCTAAATCACAAGTAACTATAAACTTAGTGATAGTCTTTTATAAGTTGACATTGGAAATAGAATTGAAAACATCATTAATCTTACTAAATCTTAAGGATATGTTTTTTGACAGATCTCCGCTTCTATGACATTATGTCAAAGATTTTTTAGGCATTCTGACACTTACAGCAGTTTATTTAGAGCACTTATGTTTTACAAATACATCCATAATTGAAGAGAAGTTTATCCTTTACATAGGAGAGCAAAGTAAAACTTTCCATAGAGTTATATTATTACATTAATTACTGGTTAGAGTTTTGCTGGTTAGAGTCAAGTTTTGCATATGGTTAAGTTTTGCATGAGGTTAAGCCTGTGCTTTCCCATTTTGCCTGTCCTTATCTCTGAATACCAGTGCTGAGAGAGGCACCCTGTTTTACAGGGGTGCATGCAGCAGCACGTTAGATCCATGAGGCTGTGTCCAGGGAAATGAATGAGAATTACACATTCCCAAACAGCAGATACAACTACCCATTTTTGTGTCTCTGTCCAGACGGTTGACAGACACACATATAATGAACGGCAACAGGATCACAGAGCTGAAACAGAAGATTGCCCAGCTTGAGTCACTCTGTCAGGAGCCGTGCAAGGACCGAGCTGAAATTCATGAGACAACTGGAAGAGGTGTGCAGAATGTTTCCTGTATGGGGGAGGGTTAATTCAGCTATGAGTGCTGCTGCTTGGCATCACAGCAATTATTTACTTGGAATCTTATGGGTCATAGACTTCTGCAAAGATACATAAAATTGCACATTATAAAACCAGTCAGTACAAATAAGATGATCTGCAGGCAAGGATTCAAATGGAACTTAGTTCTTGCTTGGCGTTTTTGGCCAAAATACGATTATCCCAAAATGTGTGCTAAACACGAGGGACATGACTAGAGTTTCCATGGACCTGGGACTAAGAGAAAATAACTCATCAGATTTCTACTAAGCCATGTGGAAAAAAAATTAATTATTCCATTAGGTCCAGAATTATCTTTCTTTGTTGCTGTAGTAATCAATGCAATGACTATGTTTTACACTGCTTAAACTCTACATGAGACTAAATTCATCTTCACCTTACACAAGTCCTGCAACCCTCGGTAGGGTTTTTATGGCAATGATATTGAAGTATGTGGACTAAGTAGCTTAATTTGCAACAATGGTATTTAGATAAGTTCAATTTCTTGCACTAAAAAAGTTAAAATATAAAATAAATGTAAATATAGAACTGTAGCTAGATTGAAAATGGTCTTTGGAATGTCTTTACTTCAGATTGTCAAGACATTGCAAATAAGGGTGCAAGGAAAAGTGGACTGTACTTTATCAAGCCTCAGAGAGCCAAGCAGTCATTCCTAGTCTACTGTGAGATTGACTCATATGGCAATGGCTGGACAGTACTACAAAGGGTATGTCACTTATGTATTATTGCTGTAAACAAACTTTTTGCATGAGTACTGTTTTTATTTACCTATATATGATACATATCTTTTTGACTTAGGTTTTTATTTTTGGTGTTCTTGGTTTATTTCTCCAGAGACTGGATGGGAGCGAAGACTTCAGTAAAAATTGGGTTCAGTACAAGGAAGGATTTGGACATCTCTCTCCAGATGACACCACTGAGTTCTGGCTGGGCAATGAAAAGATGCATTTGATAACTACACAGTCCACTCTGCCATACACCTTACGAATAGAGCTGGAGGACTGGAGTGGCAAAAAAAGGTATTTGCTTATGATGCTTCTGAGAATGACAGCTTAAAACATGCTGCTCCCACTGCTGCATCAGTTTGTACTGACAAAAGGTTGCTCCTAAAATTTATGAACTCGTAGACCAGATAACGATGTGCATGGAACTGCTTTGGTTCCTGAGCTTACAGCTGAGACAGCAGTCACTGGGTGTTGCTTTTTGCCAGGCACATGTGCCTGTCAGAAGGCCACATACTGTCAGCACTCATTTATTAGGTGGAAAGAATCTGTTTCTTCTCTCCAAGTTTCTTTGTCTTACATATCTTATGGACTACATGATTATTATGATTATTATAGGTCTGGTCTACACTGTTCTGTTCTGTTATTTTATTTTTTATTTCTATTTCTATTATGAACCTGGGAGATTTTATATATATATATATATATATATATATATATATATCTGTGTCTGTGTTGATAATGTAGATATTTCATACATCATTAAAGACTGGTAGTCAGAAAATATGTCTCTTACTGGAGCACAAAAGTTGATTGGATGTGTGTCACTGAACTGAGGTTCACAGTCACATGAAAACAATTTGTTCTGAAGTGCTAGGATGCAATAAATGCCTTTTCTGCAGTTTGAGCGCTGATGCATTTTTCACTTGTGCATGTGCTGGGAATGCAGCATGCCCATGTTCAGCCCTGCCCTCTGTTCCCAGCACTGCTGACTACGCTGTGTTCAGAGTGGGGAGTGAAGAGGACAAGTACAGACTGACGTACGCCTACTTCATCGGGGGTGATGCCGGGGATGCCTTCGATGGATTCAATTTTGGGGATGACGCAAGTGATAAATCCTACACCTACCACAATGGCATGCGGTTCAGTACCCACGACAATGACAACGATAACTATGAAGGCAACTGTGCTGAGCAGGATGGATCTGGGTGGTGGATGAATAGATGTCATGCTGGCCACCTCAATGGCAAATATTACGTAGGTAAGGTGTCTTCTGAGTGCTTATATCCAGGACACCACGTTTCAGTGACAAAGGAAAATGAGTCATGTTTGTAGAGTACACTGTGCCTTCTGGATTTTCCAAAGCTAGCATAGTCCGTTCTTTGCAATAATTGTTAACACCAGTAGTAGGAATTTGTTACTGCTCTCCATTCCAAAGTGGGGGAATCAATCCTGAGAGAAACAAAATAGGGGGAGAAAGGGGGTGAACAGGGTCTGTTAGATCACCCAGGGGTGCCATGGAGGTGTCAGGACCAGAAAAATGTATGGGCACAGTAACTATTTTAGAAAGCTACCAACTGTTTTGCTCCAACTGGTGTTTCCTAGGTGGTGTGTACACATCAGAAGATGCTGGTCCATCTGGATTTGACAATGGCATTATCTGGGCAACATGGCGTGACCGGTGGTACTCCATGAAGAAATCTGCCATGAAAATCATCCCATTCAACAGACTGTCAGTGGATGGACAGCAGCACAACTTAGACAATGTCAAACAGGTTCGACCACAGGGCCAAGGAGATATTTAAAATGAACACATTTTCAATAATAATTGAACATTTCAATAATAATTGAAACATTTCAGTAATAATTTCGAACAGTGAGCATGGACAGCTGAAGTTAAGCCCACTGCATCTTAGAGAAGCTGGCTTTTTTATCATTTTGTCACAGTAGTAGTAGTCACATTAGTACTTTATTTTAGTGCACCTTCTACATTACTGTTTCTTTTAATAGATAGATAAATGGATAGTCTCATGATCAAGAATAATCCCTTGCCTTTGTGTATTTTAAATGCTGCATTTTTAATTTCCAACTAATATAACTATGTATGGATGTTATCAACATGTCATCATAGTCTTAGGTACTTCTTTCATTAGAAGAACATTAAAATACTCTTTTTTTTCTGTTTTAGGTTGGAGACGCATAAAGAACAATTTGAAAAAGACCAGTCTGAACAGGAAAAGCAAACCTTTTCTTAAACACTGAACTTAGCAAACATTACACAGTTTTGACTATAAGGCAACATTGACTGTAAGATACCCAAACCTCTTCCCTGAGCAGTGCATACCTCTGTTGATGGTTGGTTTTTTTTCTGTACACATTCTCAATAAATTTTTGATTATTACAAAAAAGGCCTGAGTTTGTTATCTGTGATCTACAGCTGGCCAAACAAGACAAAGAAAACTTTTGATAGGTGGATCAAACCTACTTGATTCAGTCATTCCTGAATTTCACACCAGCAGTTCCTGCTTCTTGTTTCAAGGCATATGTTTGACCTATTTCTCCATAAATGTGTCTAGTATCCACAAGTTTTCAAATTTTCTAATAAAGTTGTTTGGTGACATAGAACAAAGTTGAAAGTAGCCTATTTTCCTGCTGAAGACTATTTAACTTAGCTTACCACGATGTAATGAATACATTTTCAGTTGGAACGTGCTAGGTAGTATCAATGACCAAGAAAAGATATTTTTACTCCAGACCATACATATTAACAAGTTTGTAAAATTTTACTCAGAATAATTTTCATTTGCAATATGACACATAGTATTATGTGTCATATAATACTATGTGTCATAGTATTATCACACTGTACGGCTATTATTCTCACATACCCCTCTTTTTTTTCCACAATATTTAAAAATTAATTTAACATATTCGATGCCATGCAACCAAGAAATGTTAAAATTTGTAGCAGAAATTGATTGCATGTTACTTGCATTTTATTTCTGTGGATCTGATAATAATTTCCTATATGATCCACATAAGCAAATCCACAACACAGATCATGACCAGCAAAGAGTTTGCAATGCTGTCTGAATGTACCTCCTCAAAATCTGATGAGTGCATTTGAGGGGTGTGTTAGCAAACCAAATTGGGTTTTTGGATAAATTGCTCAACAAAAGATACTCCCAGAGCTAGAAACTATCACTATCTCAAGCTGATGCATGAAGAGGTAAAATAGGAAGTGTATCCTGGTCTTTATATTTTTAGCTATTTATGAAAGACCAGAAGTTTGCCTGGTATCTCTAAATAGCACATGCAAGTGCTTTATTTTAGAGACAGGAGGACATTGCAGTGATAAAAGAGACCTTACAGTCGGTTCATGCTGCCTCAGCAGTTTTCCAGTTTTGATGCCCAGATGCCTCATGAGGCTGGTGCTGAGCATCTTCCCTGGATCTGAGTCTCCACATCACAATAAACTGCCAGCTGCCTCTCATTTTTATTAAGATTTTGACATAGTTGAATTTTCACTCTTGGGCCAAAATCTAAGAGGAAGACAGGTTTCTCAGGAGAGAAGAAGGCCTCCTTAGCCAGGGTCAGGTGAGGTTAACAATGGCTTGAGAGGAGGGATGACCCCTCCACACCACTGAACTGGTATATTTGCACAACTCTGTTGCACCCGTGCAACCAGCCATGATGCACAGCTCCCTGCCAGCCTTGACACACAAAGCAGTTTTCCTGATGAACATTTTGTGCTGTAAGGCCTCTCCTGTTGCTCCATGGAGCTGAAGCAGTACGTGTAGAGAGGCTTGAGAGAAGGCTGAAAGGGAAGGGTTGGCAAGCCCAGTCTCCCCCTTGTTCTGCAAACAGCCACTTGAGCAGCATTGGTTGAGTCCCTTCCACTTTCTGTTTTCAATTTATGCCACCTATGACATGACTTTAGGTTGATATTTTTTATATATTTGCAACATGGATTTAAAAAGTATTCTTTTCACCACCTCTGTCACTTTGATATCTATATTTACACTCTGCTAGATGAGAATTGTTATTGCCTCTCCTGGTTTAGATTTTGGCTGCAATTTGATGGCCATCTGCTGTAATTACAAACATTTCATGGATATGAGCTGACATTTTATGGATTGCTTACCCTAACTAAGATCAGCTTATTCTTCCAGTTAGTTTGCTGATGGGTGTCTTTAAGTTTTCAAAAATCATTTTAATCTCTGGAGAGGACCATTTGCTCCAGCGGTCAGAAGGATCAGAGCCAGCAAATCCAAGAAGCCTGATCTTTCAATGAAGTCCTATGCCAGAGTTAATCAGTGAGTCTTCAGGGTCCCAGCCCACTGTTGTGTTCTCTGGGCCCTGAAAGAAATCTGGCAACACTCGTGCCTCCAGAAGCTCCTTGCTAAGGCATGCAACACCATACTTATCAGAAAGAGGCCAGAAAAGACCTAGAAAACAGAATAATACTCTCAGTATTATTTTTTGCAAGCAAGTACATTGCAATTGAACTTACTGCCCCTATTTTTTATGCTGAGAACTGAGCATATTTCTTTTTTCTAAATAATTTCTTATCGTACATGACCCTCAGAATGTACCCTATAGTAAAAGTCACCTGTATTTAGAAAAGTCTGTACCTCTCACTTTATAAAAGTTTATTAAAGGATTTGGTGGCCTTTGTTTCACACCTTGAGCTTGCAGTGACTCTTCCAAAGACCACTGGAGCACAAAAAAGAAAAATCTCACTCCAAAGGCAAGGGAAAAAAAACCAAAACTGAATGAGGAAGATGTAGAGGAAGAAAGAATCAAATAAAGTGGATGGACTGCAGGACTTCTGGGTTCCTCAGTTCTGGGATATTGCATTGGGAAAATGTGGGACAAAGTGCTGGGACTGACTAGTAATGACTTCAGAAGGGTTAGGTAGTCTGAGGAGCATATGAAGAGAAAGAGAAGGTGAGAGCTGAGTCTGAAGGAGAATGAAGTCCAAGACAAAGCATCCATAGGCAGGTCATGAATGAGCAGGCAGGAGGAGCAGAAGGCACCTCTTGGAAGCTGGTGGTGGGGCAGGAGACACAGAGGGTGCTGGGCAAACAAGGTGAGGCTCACATCTAGGGCACACAAACCACCTCTACATCCCAGACTCCCCGACTGTTACTGTGGCATTCAGCCAAAAGCAGGGCAGATGAAGTAGTGAACTGCGCTCCTGTCCTTTGATCCTGAATTAAAGTTAAATCCAAAGTTTATCTAGCTCTTGGCCTCCAGCCTTTCAAACAAACACCAACAGAAGTGACTGAATGATTGCAACATGAAAGCAGAGGTACAGGCTGAAGGTCAGGCACACAAATTCAGCCCCTGACTGTAAAGCCTGAGAAGCTCCTCCTTCACCCCAGCTTCCCCCAGCTGCTGTTGCCTTTGCAGCAAGCAGGACACCCCTCTTAGCTTACCTAATATTTATGATCAGATATCAACTTTTTTCCAGTCCTTCTAGCCTTGGTGGCTGAGTTTTACCTGTACCAGAGTTAAGTTTACTGTGTTTGAGTGTCACCAGAGAGCTGTGCCATCCCTGAGGGTCAGAAGAGGTCTGGAACATGCTACTTGCCATGTCCCCTGTTACCCTGGTGACCAGTGCCTGGAACACCACCTAGCAAATTGTCACATCCTCTGTCAGCATGGTTGAAAAGGCAGAAATTCTTCTGCTTTATGTGCTCTTACTACTATTGATTTTTAAGGCCCAGTAAATTACAAATATAATGTTAAGTTATTATTGATGGTCACAAAATCAAGCCCTGACAAACTGAGAAAAGTTAGAACCCAAGTGACATATCACACCTGCATTATGAAGGATGCTTTAGTTGTTGTATAGATTGTAACACATATAGTTAGCAGGTCAGGGTGGGGCACAGTGGTGCCTTACTTACAGCTGATACCCTGCAGAATTAGGGGCTATTCCTGCCCTGATCACCCAGTTCCTGTGGGACCAGAGGCAAGACATGTCTCAGAGCTGGCTGCCAGCTGTTCCCCCTGAGCCCCGTGGTGCTGGCACAGAGAGGCAGCTGCCAGCAATGGGATCTGCACTTAGGGTGTGCTCCGAAGGCTTCAGGCTATCAAAATGGATCCCAAAAATTAATAGCTACTTTTTGACTTAACCTTCTCACCTGCTTTCTACAACTGTGAAAAGAGGAAGATCATGGCCAGGGAATGAATGTAATGTACCATAGGAAAATCCTTGAAGCTTTAAGCAGTCTGCAGAGCATCACCCTACAATGAAAAGAGTGTACAGCTCTGGGCAGATGCTTGCCTGTGGAGCACCATCCCCATGCTCAGTGTGAGGCAGAAGGGGCTCAGTGGAAGAAATATCATATGTGATCCTCCGGTCCATCAAGGCACAGTCCATGAACCCACAGAGATTGCACCTGCAATCCTGTGCTCCTGAGCATGAAGATCACAAGTTTTTTCACAAGTGATCACAAGGTTTTTCACAAAAATCACAAGTGATTTTTCACTGGACTTTTGTGTCTATTATAGAGTTAAAATTTGAGCTTTTTGGAGTTTGACTGGGAGATTCTCCATGGACTTCAGTATATTTTGTTCAACACCAACATGCAGGCAAAGCAATCACTTCCTTTTTCAAATATCAGCTCTTTGTTTATGCAGCTAAATGCCCATCACACTGAGTGTGTGTTTTCCAGCAGGTAAGCACTGCTGGCTCCCACTAGTTCTGACACACATCTTGGTTGACTGTCCAGTTACAAGAAACAGTTTTAGACAGAATTTTTTCCTGGAATTTTTGGCGTTGCCCGTATGTTGGTGTTGAACAAACTTATCTGGAGCAAATAACACCAGAAACTTGTGCAAGAGGCCTTAAGTAATCGCTGAAGGGGGAGGGGGGCATGTGGTGTGCTTTTTCTACAAACAGAAGGGAGCATAATGATTAATCTCAGCTTTGCATTCAGGTTTAAATTGCACCAAAAGACTGGCAGAAAGCATCCTTTCAGTCAGAGCTCTTGCTCTTCTCCTGAAGATGATGCCTGTGAGGATCCTCTGCGTGCTCCTGTGCCTCAGCATAGCCTGGGTATGAATTTGCTTACTTGATTCTTTCTGTATCTTTCTGCTTTGAATAGTAAGCATTCATGAGATAGATAAATTTTGTCTATCACCTAGCTCGTAAAATTCAGTGCACACGCATATGCAGCAGCTTAGTGTAACTACTTCTCTGATGAAGTTTCATCAATACTTTTGGAGTATCTAGCCCTCTATAGCTTTGCTTAACTCTGTTTTGCTGAATCTGCCAGGCTTCAAGAGCAGCAAAGCAAATCCATTTACATGAATTCAAACATTCATAGGTGATGCTCTAAGTCCTAAACATAACTGGCTGGATGCTAGTAGCTCCAGCCATTCAGGAATTTTCATGTTTATTGGGATGAATCGTGCTTTCCTTTGGACAGTATTTCAGTATAGGAATGTGCCCCTTTCATTTCAGCAGGATTTTCTACCTACAAATGACACACAATTCCTTTATTATGAAAGACACATTTAAAAACAAGGATTCTTGTAGCAGCAACATCAGCTTAAACTACAGCCAAGTAAGAATCAAATCTTTGGTAAGGAAGGAGATTAACTTGATTTTCAGCTGTGCTAATATAACCTTTTTTCCCCCATTGAGTACTCAGTCCATAATATTATGTTATATTCTTTACATTTCTCTGTGTGACTGTTGGTTTGTTTTGGTTTTTGTTTTAAATAAAGTGCCTGTTTTAACAAATGACAGAAATTATATGAAGCAGTTGGGACAAAACAGAAGCAGTCATATTGGAGTTGTCAATGCCTAAAGGGCATTTTTGGATATATGTGCTACTTTTAGGAGGCACTTGGGCCAGATCAAATCATTAATTAATCAAACTATGAATTTGAATCTGCTGATTTTAATAAAAGCATTCCAGTTCCTCACGGTGGTTCTGACCCTGGAGATTGGAATTAGGATCACTTTCTCAGCTTCAGAATTAATCATCAATCATAATAAGTAGTCATTAATATATTCAAACATTAATTATAATGTTTGAAAAGCACAAAAGGTGCACAGAGGATTCCAGTCAGACCTAATTACATCTTAAACACAGGTTTCTTTAATGAAAGAAAAAATGGTCTATCACCAAGTGATAACACTGCAGGAATCTTTATTATGTTTTGGCCTGGAATTAACTTGTATATCGCTTTTTCTTCTCAGGTTTGAAGAAAACCTCAGTGTATATATTTTTCTTCTTTTCATTAAGACAGTGAAACCCATCCATCACTGAAATTGTTTTTTAAATTGTGTTAGTAGCTTTCTTGCTCTTTCTGTCAGGCAAAACCCTGTTACAAGCTTCCCAGTTAGCAACTGTGATTAAAACCAGAAACTCTAGTGGAAAAATCATATATCTGTAAGCTACTTTTGTGTAGACAGAAGGTGGTAAAGTGACAATAAGAGTTTTAGAGTATTGCAGCTAATGGGAATAGTATTTTTAAAGTATTTATTTTTACTTTTCCAGTTTCAGTCTAATTTCAACTTAATTTTGTATTTACACACAGGACAAAATATTTCTGTGGAATGATATTATCATAATGTATCCTGAGCATCCTGAGCATCAATAGCTCTCTACATGAAAGCATTAATTTTAAGAGATGTAAAGCTTTATTCTGACTAAACAAACAATATAATATCTTACAAGAAATGTTGGAATAAAATCCTTGCACTGTTGGGTGTGATGCTTACCAGATGGCTGTCATTGCCACCCACCAGCTGTGTGAGGACATCAGCTTTGTGTTTCTGCTTCCTTGACAGCTGTTCACTGAACCTTGCTTTTACTTTTCCCCTTCTTCCTGCTGGCAGGCACAAGATGGGAAGACTGCCTTTGAGCAGGGGAGTGCAGGAGTGCGTGGTCCCAGGATTGTGGAGCACAAGTCCCCGTCCAGCTGCCAGTCTGAGAAGAACTGGCCCTTCTGTGCAGATGATGACTGGGTGAGCCATTGACACTGGGGGGAAAGGGGGGCCCCAGCTGGATCACTACATCAGGTGCCACAGGCCAGCACAGGGTTCAGCGCTAGGGCCGAGGTAACGCTTCAGGTCGGGGCAGCCTGCACAGGTCTCCTGTGGGAAACAAAGGAAAAAAGGGAAAATGAAGACAAAATAGACAGGGAGAAGTTTGCAGTGGTGCAGAATGAGAAGAGAAAGTAAATCTGGAAAAGACCGAAGGCTCACAGTAGAAAAACATAAGAACAGTTTCTTTTCAGAATTTTGGCGGTGCCACTTTTGGAGTTCATAAAATAGAGGCACCAGAAAGAGAATTGTGAGAAAAAGAAAAACAGCTAGAAATCACATACTCACAATCACTCGCTAGTTAATTTTTTAGGAAGTCAGATTACAAGATGCTCAGTAAACGTTTCATAATAATTGACCAGATGTTTTTGTGTATAAACTATTAATTTCTCTCTTTCTTGCCTCTTGCATCTCAGTCCTTTTCTATGCTACATTTATTTGATGATTTCTTGGCAAAGAACTTAAGTCTGTCAGAACATTAAGCTTTTCTGAGGAAAACTTTGCTTAAAAATGCTAGCCTCTAAAATCCTCCCTCAAACTGGATGACAGACTTCTCACAGCAGACCCTTAGGAAATATATATGTATCTACAAAAATCTCACACATGACAAACAGAGGAGAGGGGAAACTAAAGGTTTACTTATTCCACACCCCACAGCTACAGCAGGTTTCTGAGTATGTGCTTCACAGATTCCATTGTACAAGATGTTTACTCTTGAGGATTTTAGCACAGTTATTTCCCTCTTTCAATTCTAGGGTGCCAAATGTCCATCAGGATGCAGAATGCAAGGACTGATTGAAGAAAAGGACCAGGAGTTCAGTCAAAGAATAGACAAAATCAAGAAACTGCTCTCAGATAATCAAAACAACTATAAGAAGTCCAATCAGATAATTGTGGAAACTGTAAATGCACTAAAACCAAACCTGGACAGTGCTCAGGGTGAGTATCTTGGGCCCAGTTTCATTGTCCATTGCTGAATTACTACTTTTTTGTGAATAAGCCATATGTAGTGAAAGTACAGGCTGCACTGAATATTATTATCAGGAAACAGAACAATCCTATTAACAGACTCTTAACTAGTTAGCAAAAATTAATTTAAACTGCTCAGTACTATGAGAAATATGTTCTCAATTATGTGTTTAATTACATATTTTAAAATATGATACATATTTAGGAAAGAAAAGCACATGGGCATAGCTGACTGTGAGGCATTTTTGTTTCAGAGCTTGATGAGACTTACGATCGCCTGTCAGGAGAACTGAGACGGAGAATTGTGACATTAAAGCAGAGAGTTGTCACTCAAGTGAACAGAATTAAAGCTCTGCAGAGCAGCATCCAGGAACAAGTGGTGGAGATGAAGCGCTTAGAGGTAGGTGTCTGCCGTGCCCTTCCCATTCTCTCCAGTGCCTAGCTACAGAAAGGGGATCTGTCCATTATGGTGAGCAGTGCTCCAGCTGGGAGAAAACATGGTGCAACTCTCACAGGACCTGACTTGCGGAGAAAAATCCCCAAATGAGTTGCTACCTATCCATCCTGATTTTCTACTTCTGCTCTGTAGGAACCAGCATGAGTTATGTGAGTTTCTAGTCCCATCTGCTGCTTCTCTCCCAGGCCACAGGGATGCTCCCTCTGCTGATAACGGCTTCTGTATGAGGCACTTCTCCTCCTAAGGAGTTGCTGAGTAGTTAGAAAGGGGATGTGCTCTGTCCATCCCCAGTGCTGCCACTGCTGCCCACAGCTAGGGTGGGCATGAGAACCTGTGGTCCCACGTTGCAGACAGTTCTTCTGATGGCAATGCAAGGAAAAGTCATGGCACAAACAGTGTTTTTTATCAAAGTCTCCTTTTGATTCCTAGAACAGAAATCCATCATTTGGGTCATTTGAGAAAGAAATGGTAACCCCATGACAGAATCTTCCCCTCTCAGCTGTAGGTGGGAGGTACTAGGGCAGCTCTCATCTTTCCCCTGTTCAGTAGAAGATATCCTTGCTTGAGAAAGTTGGGAAAGCTCCCTAACCAAATTACTTCTCTCTGGTTATGTAGGTGGACATTGATATTAAGATACGATCTTGCAAAGGAACCTGTGCTAGAAGTTTTGATTACAAGGTGGACAAAGAAAGTTATGACAACATCCAGAAGCAGCTTGTCCAAGCCAACTCCATCAACTTGCACCCAGAGCTTCAAGCAACCACCTTGAGCACACTGAAAATGAGACCACTTAAGGACTCTAATGTTCCTGATCATTTTAAGCATAAGCCTCTCCCAGAAATGCAAGCTCTGAACATAATTAATGACATCAAGCAGATGGAAGTGGTATTAGAAAGACCAGAAGAAGACAGGAAACCCTCCCGAGGCGACAGCTCGCATCGCACGGCAGAAGCAAGGGGAGATGAATCTTCATACCCCAGCAAATTAGTTTTTCCCACTCATGGGAGAGAAACCCTTAGTCTGGAAGACAAAACCTCCTCCGCTGTTCGTAGATGCACCAAAACTACCACCAGAAAAGTCGTCTCTGGGCCTGATGGCCCTAGAGAAGAAGTATTTGAGAAAACAGTCTCTTCTGATGGCTCAGACTGTGCCTATTTACCTGGAAATGTTGGAGGGGAAGGAACCACCTACCATTTTAGTGGTGCAGATGGCTTGCACAAGCTAGAGACTGTATTCCCTGAGCTAGAGTCGTTTTTTACCCCTGACTCTCCATCCACTGCTACTAAGCTCGTTAGCGGATCTAGCAGCTTCACAACCAGCAGACGCACAGGCAGTAGCCACATAGGTACAGGAGCTTATGGGGGAAAAGACAAATTTGGAGACTTAGGAGAGGAGGAGGAAGATGACTTTGGAAGACTTCAGCCATCTGGATTCCCATCTGGCAGTGCAAGTCACTCCAAGACTGCAGCGACCAGCTCTTCTAGTTTCAAGAAGGGAGGCTCTACTTTTGAAACCAAATCAGTAAAGACCCGTGAAATAAATGAGCAGCTAGGTGGGTTGGAACATGATCAGAGTGCAGAGGATACCCCAGACTTTCAGGCACGCAGCTTCAGATCATCAGGAGGGAAGCGAAGGACACCCAGCACTGGGAAAGGTAGTTATTGAGGTAGTGGAGCCAAACTCCATCCATAACCAAACTGACACATTGATTTTAGATACTGCAGTACAACAGTGTCATGATTAAATGCAAGCACTGTGTCTGTTTGTTACCACCTCAGAAACAAAGCGGAAAATATTTCATTAATGCTCGGGTATTACATAGACAATTCACAATTTAAGAAATATGTAAAGTTTTCTTTCCTGAATTCTTTCTAATGTTGCCTGTCACTACACCTAGCATAGTCCAAGACGTGTTTAACAATTTTCCTCTGACCTATTGGTATTTGGATTCCTCTGAACCTTTTATTAAATTTTGCTGATAACTTCTGTCAAACCAGATCAACTTTTTTTTTTAGACTGTGATGATATCCGCCAGAAACACACTTCTGGTGCCAAAAGTGGCATTTTCAAAATCAAGCCAGCGGGATCCAATAAGGTTTTGTCAGTTTATTGCGACCAAGAGACCACTTTGGGAGGATGGCTATTGGTCCAACAAAGAATGGATGGATCAGTGAATTTTAACCGCACCTGGCAAGACTACAAGAAAGGTTTCGGCAGCGTGGATGGCAGGGGGCGAGGAGAGTTGTGGCTGGGCAATGAAAACCTGCACTTGCTGACTCAGAACTATACTGTGCTGCGGGTAGAGCTAGAGGACTGGGATGGGAATGCTGTGTTTGCAGAGTATCTCGTGCAGGTAGGGTCTGAAGCTGAGGGGTACACCCTGGCCGTGTCCTCCTACGAGGGCACCGCTGGGGACGCCCTGGTGGCTGGCTGGCTGGAAGAGGGCACCGAGTACACCTCCCATGCCCAGATGAAGTTCAGCACCTTTGACCGAGACCAGGACCGCTGGGAGGAGAACTGTGCCGAGATGTATGGGGGGGGCTGGTGGTACAACAGCTGCCAGGCTGCCAACCTCAATGGCATTTACTACCCAGGTGGCCACTACGACCCCAGGTACAATGTCCCCTATGAGATCGAAAATGGCATAGTCTGGCTGCCATTTAAAGCCTCTGATTATTCCCTAAAAACTGTTAGAATGAAAATCAGGCCCATAGAAACCCTGTAAAAAGACAGGCCTTTAATGCGTTTTATGACTACAAGTTGAAAAGATTTTTTTATATATGTATGTGTGATGAACCTTTACCCTGCGAATTTGAAGGCAACTGAGCACATTTGGAGATTAAAAAATAAAAAATGATTAATTATCAACGAGACTTTTTTGATTTTATTTTTAACTGACAAGGAAATATTGATTTAAAAACCCTTTTGATATGAACTTTGTTCATGTCTTTGGCAGCTCACACATTGACTCGAGTTAAAAATTTTTAATTTGAGTTATTTACTTTGTTTTAGGGGTATTAAAGAAGTAAAAATATTTAGAAGTATGTTCACAACAAAATCCTGCCTCCACTGACGTGGACTGTGAAAGTCTAACCAAGTTCAACATTCACACTCTCATTTCCATTTCAAGGGGAGTACAACAGCAGTGGGATCCAGCTCTCAGACAGAACCAAGGATGGTGTGGGTTCTCACTTTTGTCACACACCCAACATGGAGTACACTTTGATAAAGAATGCATGAATTTTAGGACTGACTTGTAAGAATCTCCTAAGCTTTGATTTTATAAATATGGACATAGATCTTCCATCCCATTGATGAATCCTAGATAGCTTATCATGCATACTAGGAGCTTCAAAATAAGACAATTCCATGATAACTTATCAAAATGCAACTCCTAAAGCAGGCTATTATTTTCTAGCAACCACTAAAAGGTTATGACTAACCAGACCAAGCAAGATGAGGAACTACCTGAATATTTCTCAGCACAGATGCCAAACAAAAATTCTTCAAAGGGTAAGGGGTTTAAATCAGCTTGCTGACAGTGTATGCTAAGGATCTTCTAGAAAAAAGCTGGCTGCATGGAATATCAGTTATATTGGTCCCAAAATTAGAGAAGACTACATTGTATTTATCTTTATACTTTATGGCATAAAATTACACAAGTATTTACACTGAGTAATATTTCTGTGCTTCTAGAAAGAGGCATGAGCAAACTTCCTTACCTCTAATCTCACTGACGTGTTGCATACCATTTAACAAGATCATCAAATACTGGTAAAGCAGCTCACTTTTAGACTTTTTTTCAGCACTTCTCAAATACATCCATTGTCTGCTCTTTTAAGAAAGATTGCTGAAGAGCAAAGACATCTTTACACTCGTGTGAGGAGGGGGTCTGTGCTTTTGGAAAACAGATTTCCACTTGCACATTAAGTTTTTGTTCCTTAGCCTCAGTGGAAGCCTGCCTGTGTGGATACTTAACATCCATGTGCTCCTCTAGTGAGAAGCTGCCATTATGTCTCTTTCTTGTCCTCCTGGGCTTCACAGATTAAATAAACACTAAAGGTTTCGGGTGGGATCCATCCCCCCTACTGATCTGGGTCCCTTCCCTTGTGGAGGAAGGCAGACCCCTTTGAGAGATGTTCATCCTGTCTACCAGGCTTGGGTAGTCTTGTCTTTGACTGCTCAAGGGGGCAGAGACTACTAGGTTTGATGAAATACTCAACCTCCACTACTCTGTGACTGGAGACATTAATTACTCCAGTCCCATCATAGGGATTGTATGAAAGCACATATGTGTGAAAGCAAGTATGTAACCAGGTCCCAGAAGAGGACATATTTCATCCAGCAACAGGATTTGAACCAAGGGACCAGTCACCTACTGGTTTGTTCAATACTCTTTCCACTTTTATTCCTTCTCAACTTGTTACACAGGTAGCTACTGTTACTTTTATAATACAAAAGAATAAAACTGCCTCTTATTTAGTGGAATGCCTTTCCTTCTCCCCAGATCATGCATGAATACTTAAGAATAATATGAAGAATACTTTAGTTTCAAGATTTCATTAGTTTATAGAAAACACTTAGAAATAATCCTCCCCCTCTTTAAAAAAGATACAAAAGAACTTTGTAAAAGAGTGAAACAAGTTGGTTTTATTTTATCAGTGTTATTCTATAATAGTTAATTCTGTCTCATGCACAAATGAAAAATGGGAAAAATACACTGGTGAGTTATTTTCATTGGACAGATTTAGATTTATATTTGACACAGCTTTTCACTTTAGGTCACAATATGGTTGTACATAGAGATTGGGTTCTCATGTGTAAAGAGAAGACTGAGTACCGTACTAAAAAGACAACCATGTACAAATACTAAAAGAAAACCCCTGATTCTGTACATTTTGATAATGGTTAATGTGGAAAGTATGGCCGGATTTTCATGCTCATCTTCTTCATTGAATACCACGACCCTTTCCAGTTCATCCAGACAATACCATCATCTGTCCCATGCTTTGCCATGTCCCAGCTGTAGGTCCCTCCCCAGTAGTATCTGCCATTGGGGTTGGCCGAGTGGCAGCGGTTGTACCACCATCCACCACCGTCTTGTTTGGAGCACTGTTTTCTTGGATCTTGAGTTAACCTGATGAGGGGAAAGAAATAAAAAGGCATTGAGAGTGACATTGTAATATAGGCTAGCAGATCAACAGAGTACATATACCAGCCTGTGCACTGAAATTTTCAAACCATAATAAACAATTTAAGTCCTCTCTGAACTTCCTAGAAAGGATTGACCATCACAAGCACTACACCCTGCACTCAGAAGATAAAGCAGCTAAGAAAAATCAAATTTTAATTGCACCTCTTGGGGAATATCATTTTAGTTTACTGATTGATAACTGTGGTTATTTGCAGTTCATAATGATAAGTACAATATCAATGAAATTTAAAGATAGAAAGCAATGAGAAATGTTTGTCTTCCCCAACCTAAACAATTCCTTTATTCATGAATATGTAATCAGGTATTAAGCACAGGTTAGAGATACAGTGCTCTATTATATACTTTACAACTGAGCTCCTGTCTTCTGAGTAGGCAGAACATTGCTTTTTAAATTGACATGCTACCTGCCTTTTCCTCCAGGATCCATTATATTTTCATGGAGTAAGTACCAATATTCCTGCATAATGTCCTCAGCACTGCTGCTGTCAGTGTCTGACTATGAATATATTGCATTCAGATTTGCTACCTTTTTTTTTTCTTTTTTTTTTGCTGGTAAATCATTCATGGAATCAATAAAATTCAGCATGTTTGTGTCTTACTTGGTTGTGGACTGTCACTAACCCAATATATAGTTTTACCTGGCCTTTGGCTATGCCAAGAGAACTCCATAGACATTTAGCTGGTAACTTGCAGGGACATAACATATTTTGACATGCTACAAAATGCTTGAAAACTAATGGCAAATTACAGAAATATTATATATCCAGCTCTATTTTTATTTTAAATGTCTAGTGCAAGTACATACCATCCATCATTGTCTCTGTCGTAAGTACTGAAGTACATGCCATTGTGAATTGTCATTGTCCTGTTTTCTCCATGCAACTGGGAAGCTCCATCCATCAGTGCATTGCCTGCAGTGCCTTTGTAGTTACTAACTGAAAGCTGATACTTGTTTCCTTCATTCTGTATAGTGAAACCTCCATAATGAGCTGATACTTTATCACCATTCCAGTCCTCCATTTCAATTAGAACTTCAGTGGGCCCTAGTTTTGGTAAGCTGGCTGATCTTGTCATTTCCGAGCCAATATTCACCTGAGAAGCAACAAGTGAGAGCTCTGTGAAACAGACTTCGCAATATACTTCAAGGCAACTTTATTATTTGCCTATAGGTCTGCTGGAGCGGGTTGGTTAATTTTAAAAATATCTAAGAGCTTCAAAAAATAGAAGAAAATGGTTTCAGTAAGAACAGCTATTTGCATTTTGGGCTTGGCGTTTTACCTGGTGTATCACAGTAGTTCTTCCCTCCACTCTTTGCAACATTTCCAAATCCTTTTTTATATTGATCCCATACTCTTCCGAAATTAACGCTGCCGTCCTGGCGGTTCTGAATCAAAGTCCAGCCTGCAGAAGCAAGAGTATTTAGATTAAATTACCAGTACAAAAGGAGCATCTGACACTAAGATATAGCCCTTTTAACTTCACCTCAGGAGCAGAGGAGCATATGGCTTCCTTGCAGCAGGTCCTTTCACTGCTTTTGAGCTCAGTTTTGCCCCTTTGCTCACACTTAAGTAGAACCTTGCTTCATAAGGAAAGGCGGAAAAAGCAGAACTTGAAGGACAGCCCTGGTCTTTTGTCAAGTGACAGGGTAAGAAATGAGCCAGGCTGTCCTTCTCTGCCCACTTATGCACTGTCCATGATGGTCATAGTAAGATACATACACAATTTATTTCCAGTTTCACAATAGAAGTATCCTATTCTGCATCAGCAGATGACCTCAAGACTTCCCTGAACAATTCAATCAGATTTAATTATCAAGTAATTACAAAATATAAAATTTCATATTTCTTTGTATAAAATACAAATTACTAATTTGATTTTTTGGTAGCACTGGTAAATCAATATTATAACAACATAGTTATTTCACACTAACCTCCATTGTCTGTTTCCATGTCACAGTACACTCTGTATGGCTTGACGAAAGGATCTGGCTGGATGAGGTACATTTCGGATGTCTCTCCTCCCTTTCTGATGATATCCTCACATTCTGCAAGAATAAAACAGAGACTAGTACTGAAAGATCTGTGAATTTGAACAGTTGTCTTATATTTTGGTTTGCTGCTATATATGCTGCTACATTTTAAAATCTATAGAAAATATTTTACTTTCATTTTGATTTCTGTACATCAAGTGAAAGAATCATGGAAGAAAGAATACCGCACTGTGCAACTTTTCCAAAGAGGAATTTCTGAAATTTCAAACTAAGTGATGCAACACTGCATACCTTACAATGACTTCTTGAACTAGACAAGCTTTTGAAAGAAGAAGCTTTCTCGACCGAAAAAATCAAGATTACAACCATGATAGTCACAAAAGTATCACTTCCACCTTACAAAGGCCCTGAAGCACACATTTCTTTAAAATCCAACTAGTCACTTACAAAGACTGATATTGGATAAGAGGATCTTTGGTCTGACCAGTACAGTGATCCAGAAAAGATTTTTTTTTTTTCATCTAGGATTTCCATCTTTCCTAATACCTAATCAATTGTACAGGCTTCAGATGCAACTATCAATTTGCACAGTGACATAAATGGAAGAAAAGATGTCATTAGAGTTGAATGAATACCTTTGCCTGAAACCACAGGAATATTACAGGAAACAGTACATGGGGAACGGCAGTAGTCCACCTGGGTTGCAATGGCATTTTCCAGTTTCTGTATCTTTTTATGTAATGAATCCACAACTGCACGAAGGACCCTGAGGCTAGATGGGATGTTATTGTCCAGATTATCCTTTATATAATTATACTGCAATTCCACTTCTGTGTTGTACTTAGAAAGTAAATCATCATTGTCTAGAAGAGCAAAGAGATGAAAAGCAGATTAGTTTTCAAAATATTTCTCAGTTAGGAAATGAAGAAGAGCAGTTTATAAGTACAATTTGAGATGCCACTAGGAAGGAAGGGCATTTCTTTTGCTTACTTTTCCACAGTGTGCAAAAACTATGCAGATACTCTCAGGGAAGTGGTCCATGTGTACTGCTGTTTCTTTGCTAGCTAATAGGTTTATCAGTGGTGCTTTACTCTGCCAAAGAGCAGTAATTCCCTTCTTTCTAGAGAGCTATGGTGCCAATCCAGAGGCTGGTCATAAATGGATTGGATGGACATAGGAAAACAGGCAAGGGGAACACATGAATAATGTACATTAAGAGGCCTCCTATGAATCTTGCCTCTAGCATGAAATCCATTCCTTCGTTTCTCTCAAAGGATGTTTTTTAAGATTTCAGAGGCCATGGTCACAGAATTCTGCTTTGCTAGATAGTCCATGGTATTTTTAATTTTTTTAAGAAGTCCCACTAAAAGTAACTGTAGGAATGCCAATAAAACTTCAATACCATTTACACTAGTAGTTCATAGAAGTAGCATACCTTTTCTTTGTTTTTGCCTCTTTACCAATTTATCTTCTAGAATGGTCACATACTCATAGAAAGTTGAGGAGCTCTCCGAAAGAGAGTTCACTTTAACTTTTAGATCATTAATAACTGGTTTCACTGATTTTTCCTGTTTTAGCAGTAGAGTTCGCAGCTCACATCCAGTCGGACACAGCACTCCCTTAAAAGAAGGAAAAAGGGCTGTGAATAAAAGTAAAGAAGTTCTAGTCCCATCAGTGAACAGACATACCTTTGAACACAACAAAGAGTTTGTAATGGGAGAACAGGTATTTAAGCATCTAGATAAGCTTTATCAAACTTCCTTTGTTGGGAACGTCCACACTCAGCCTTGTGCTCAGTCACTAAGATGCCTCTCAGCATTGCTACAGCTTGCATTTTCCAGCAGGGATCATAGCAGAGACAGTGTGATAGGCTGCTGCAAGGCAGCAAGGGGTGTGCTGGGTGTCAAGCATGCTCGTATGCAGTAAGAGCTGCAGCAGTGACTGAGGGTAGAGTAGAACTACATTTTGAAACTAATTTTAAGAAAGACATGGGAGGATGGGGCTTTTTTGGTCCCTAGGGTTCCTTAAGATTGTCTGAAACTGAATCCAGCACTTCTGCAGAAGTTTTTCCTGTACTGAATGCAAAACCAGGCAGAAGGCACAGGCTAACCCACAGATACTTCCTTTCCTGGCTTACAGTTCTACTCTCTTCCCCCCATCTTTGCTGTAGCCTGACTCAGCCATGGACTCTGACGCATCACCCTTATGAATGCAGTCCTAGCAAACCCAAGCAAAGTGAAGAAATGCTGGACTACTTTAAATGAACGACCGTGCTTTATTTGGCAAGGGAAACTCCCGTGTTGGGTGCACTAGAAGGAAAGAACAGTATGTCACCAGCTGCCTCAGCAGCCAGACACCCACCAGCTCGTCCAGCGCATGCTGGCAGCCTCCGGCATCAGGATAGACAGTCCGCTCCTTCTTCTCCTCCGTCTTTCCTCGCTTCGGGGGCCGGGGCTGGTACCCGGTCCCGCTGATGGGAGGTGCCACGGGCCGGAGCGCCGGTGCCATCTCAACCCTCTTGTCCAGGGGTCGGTGGCCCCGAACGTCAACCACGGGGCTCTCATCCTGCACAGCCAAGGGGAGAGAAACTCTCTGAATCTGGGATTGCCACTGCAAAATGGGCTGCATAGGGTGGAGGCATCTGTTCAGCACTCTTTAGGATTTTTAAACAGCAAGGAAAACTAGGGAATGGAATGAAAAAGCCATAATGGAAATGTTATACTGGCATTATGTAAAAGTCATTGCCATTATGTAAAAGTCATTGCCTCCCTTGTAAGACTAGTCACACTCTCCGTAACTAAAAAGTCTTCAAACCACAGTAAAATAATATTTCAATAACAATTTCTGACCAAGGAATAAATCTTACACAGTTCAGAGCTACTAAGTGCCATGGAACTTGAAGTAGTAGGCGACAAAAAAAATTAGAAATCCTGGGGGCTAAGAAGTGTATTCAGCAGCACATTTTCAGTGTCCCAGTTTTTCATTGGGCTACAGGAATACTTGTAAGGTCTCAGAAAATCAGGCCACGGTCAAATAAATCATCAGGTCTCAAGTCACATCCCAGCTGTCAACTGGTGAAGTTAGGAAAACCATTTAATAACATCTCTCAGAGTAGGTTTGTAGAGCTCTCTGATGCACACACTCCCCATATCTGGCAGAAACAGCAAAGTCTAAGAGGATGAGCAAGGAAAACAGGCCTGGTCCCTAAGCATTTTTTCAAACAAAACCATTTGAATTAATAGTTGTTTGAGCTACTGAATCAAAACCTACAGCCGTTTCCAATCCCACTGAGACTTAGCTCCAAATAACAAACTTTTGAAAGGATCCAGCATCAGAGGCTTCAAGGAGTTTCAAAAATAAGCAGCATACAATACACAGAATTGCTGAAAATTTTTTAACACATTAGTGTTATCAGTAGTCAATATGCAGACACAAGTGTTCAGATTGTCAGAAAGTCTGACCAATTCAATTTTTACAGGGATTTTCAAATAATAAAAAAGTGCATCAAAATTCTAAATTGTGTTTCCCACTGAAATATTTTACTTAAACACAAATATATATTAAACCATTATTTTATATTGATTCTCATTTCTTTTCCTTCTGTTTCACAATTGTTACCTCTTAATTTGTAGTGTTAAGCTGTATAAACTGGTAGTTTGTTTAGTTTCAGTTTTTTTAATGTCTACTGACTCTGCAGAAAAGATTTTACTGTCTTTGAGACAGGACATGATTTATTACACACTTCTACTCCTTTATACCTAATACTAATTGTCTGTAACATCGTATGTCAACATTGCTAAATTAGTATCCTTAAATAAATTCAGCTAAATAACTAATCTTACCATCAAACATTCTTCATTCCCTACAGAAAAAGAAATAGGAAGAAAATATCTTCAAACTCAGAAAATAGCTATTGTGGGGTTGCATATAAAATGTTAATTTTTTGAACAAATCAATCGGAAAAGGAACATACACTGGATTATCTTTTCCCACAACTTCTAATTTAGCTAACTCACATAAACTGAGGAAGTCATGCATGCAATTAAATTAAATTAATCATTAATAACTAATTATTAATCAATATCAGTATTACAACCTCTTCGTCATAGTCAAGAGAGCCCTGGGACTGAACGGAGGACACACAGAGCAGGAACAGCAGGAGCAGTTTCATGGTGCTGGCTTGCTTGAGCAGCTCAGTGATCTTCTCTTTTCATCAGCTCTGACAGGGAGAGGTCACCTCTGTTCTTTTATATATATGCAGCAGCACCAATTTCAGCTTCACAGTGATAGGGTCAACCTTTCTGAGCAATCAGAGTTTCTCTGTTAATATTCAACTTTTCACTCAGTGCCTGAATACATCAGTTGTTGAGCAATTCCTCTGGAAAACTCTTATCTATATGTCCTAGAGACCTCTGTTGATGCTGGCATCAAATACATGTTCAGATCCCTAAAAGCACCTCCTGCTCAGATTACACAAGGTTATTGTTTTCTCAAAAATCACAAGTGTTTTAAAGCAGCTGGAAAAGGAATGGCTAAAGAAAAAAAATTATTAGATGTCATGTTGTGATGGCTCCTTTTTCTTTCCCTGCTGAATGTTTCAGAAATATGGTATTAAATGTGAAGACATCTCACATCATACAGATTTCTGCCTTTTTCTAAATAGTTTTATGGTGTCTGATAGGTATGCAAATCTTTGGGTCTTTTAACATAAAAGTGAAAAAAAAGGTATATTATATTCATTACATTAATAATTTTGAGTAAAAGCAATGTTTTGATTTATTAAAGAACAGATGAATACTGTAAGCATAAGCCAATATTATTCCATTAATATAGCCTTGTGATATTGTAAATGAACTAAAATAATTCAATTTTACATATTAATTTGCTGGTTTCCTTTTTTAATACAAAAATTACATCTTTCCAATATTATTTGAATGTTTTAAATAATCTTTTAAGGGAATACAGCATGAAGTTACCTGAAATCATAGTGAAATACTCAAACATACTTTCTAATGTTTTATAGGAAGTTATAGGAAGCATATCACTGCTCTCATATTAGCACAGTTTTAACATTTCAGTGTGTTTATATCCTGTGATTTTCTTGGGCATTATAAATGACTATAATGTACTGAATTAAATTAAATTAAAATGGGAGCCAGCACACTTTTCTTAAGTCATTCATATCAATGTCTGAACCAATGAAGGGATGCAAACTGTGATCCGAGCTTCCATTTCAAAGAATAACTTGATGGAGAGGAGGATTTTACAGGAAGCAAAGTTAAGAACAGCTAACATTTATTGGTTTAGGCTTTTTCCTGTATTCATGCTGTTGTCAGAATTCTAGTAAACTATGGAGATTCGCAAAATATGAAAACTGTTTAACCTGACTGGTTTAATTATTAAACAGTTTGGCCCTAAATCAGTCATGGCTCAAGGAGCTGAAACTCCACTGAATTGGATCTCCTGCATGAGGACATCACCAAATCTGTTAGATTTGGAAGAGCACAAACTTCTCCCTGCAGACATTAAGAAATCTGTCTAAGGCCAAAACTGACATAATTAACAAGTTATTACCACTTATGGATACTAGCCAAGATGTTATCATTGATTTTGGGAATATCCTAACTTTAACTAAGTTTTCCCTCCATTTACCTCTGAGGGAAGTTCAGCCACCCTCATCTTACAGATGGAAGGGATCTAGTCCTTGAACCTTTGCCCAGGGCTTACAAGAACCCTGCGGTACAGTGGAACTAAAACTAGGTCTCACTATTCCTGAGCTGGAAACACAAATTATCCCAGTTCAATTCACAAAAATCTTTAATAAATATTAATAATATCAAGTGATATTTGTGCTAAATCTCTTTTGAAACAATCAGCATGTTCTGCAGTAATTTATGGTGTCCTCCTCCAGGCATTAAGCTCTCTTTAGCTCCTGATGGAGAGCCCTGGTTGTGTCTGTGCAGAGGCTGTCGGAGACTGGATGACGAGGGTTGGTGCCGGAGCCGCCAAGCCAACTGCACAGCCCCATCATGGGAACCCCCCAGGCTTATTCTGCCTTCAGATGGGATTTCCCCTTTGAAACTCAGCCTTTGACCCTCTCAGCTCCAGTACCTTTCATTGGCTTCCCCTGGAGAGTTGGGTGGTGATGTCTCCATGAGCATTCTCCATGAGCAACACATGCATGTCATACCCCAGCAGGCTGGTGGCTTCGCGCCAAATGACCAGACACCTCAGGGCAGGGATCGTGGGACTGTCCATCTGGTGAGCAAGGGCCTTGTCTGCACTGCAGAGGCTGTGCCTGGGGACTTTTATCAACACAAACGGTCCAAATTTGGAGTGGTATGCAGAGGAGGCTACCCTGCCAAACATACACACATGTACAGGAAAGCATTTTGGCAGCAGAAGTTAATCTCCATTAGCATCTTGGTTATGAGATGTGATTTTACTCTCATGCTTGCAACCATTACAGTCAGGCTGACACTTTATAAAGATTGAATAAAGCCTTAAGAAGGACCAAAACTATAGCTTAAATTTCTTCTAAAAATGGTATCAAAGAAGCTCTCTCTTCAAAAACAGAGCAACCTCTCTTCTTTCATACTCCCTCCTCCAATTTACATGGTTAATGAGAAGAGCTAATGTGGTGGTGATACCACAGCATGTCTGCTGGAAACTGCAATAATGTGTTCCCAGAGCTAACGTGGTGGTGATACCACAGCATGTCTGCTGGAAACTGCAATAATACTCCATGGACCTGCTGGTGTTCCAGGACACCCCTTGTACAGCATTTTACTAAAAAGGCACTTACTGGCAGAGGTGTGCGTGTGTTTTGAGGAACTGTTTGCTTGGTGGCCTTGTGTTTGTAGTGCTGGCCAGTGATGCAACCCTCTTTACACAAACCCCCCGACCCAGGACAGCCACGATCACCAGATCACGGCTCTTCAGAGCTGGATGGATCCCCAGAAGAGGTCTTGGGGAACAGAACCTTCTTTGCTTACATTGAGCTATAGTGTTTCCATTTAAAAATAGCTGTTTGTTTGGAAATGTCCTTTTAAACGAGTAGTGTTGTAACAGTGTCATCCTATGAAAAGGATATCGTGAACTTAAATGTTCACCTCTGCTGAGATGAACACCCTTTTTTCTTATTTGCTTTTACTGGTAGCAAATATTACTTCAAAGGTTTCTTGTAAATGATAATGAATGCTATCTCCATGTTCTGGGAGCAACATTAATGACTGGGCTATTCCCTTTGGCTTTAATATAACACTGAAAGTTCATCCAATTTGCTAGTCACCTTCTATGAAATACTGCTTATAAAAAATACATAGCTAGCTATTTCCAGAATTGCAGCTGTAGCTGACATGCAAGAACACATCAAGAAGCCGTATGTAACAAAGAAAATTAATGAAGTGCATATTTTTATTAATATCACTGACATGATTTATTGATGTTCCAAGACTAAATTTCACCCTAGACTAAACCTTCTAAAAAAATTTAAATTTGTCCTCTAACTGCATTCTGAAATCTCTGAAAAGATTAATTTGTCCTCCGAGTCTCTGAAGCATTACAAGGATAACAGGAAACAAGTTCAGATTATAAATTTCTGAGGGGAATGTTTATGTGTAAAAAAATTAGAAAACTACAGCAACTCCAGGGCCATGTGAATACTACTATTAACAGTAACAACAAGCACAGACAAGTTTTCTTGCTAAATATTTTTTTTTATTTTGCTACCAGAGTGCATATTTCAAATTTGGTTTCCCTTTAAAAGGCAGTGGAAATAAGTCTGATTTCTTTCAACAGAAAATAGGAAGGAAACAACTCTATAGACAGCCAGAGACTAGCCCTTAAAACCATTTCCACACATCAAATCCTGATCAAGCAGGCACACACTACTCTGTGTGCAACCTTTAAAAAGAAAGATAAACCTGTTTGAAATTCCTAGCTCTCCCCAAGTTTCCTTTCAAATATTGTGTATCTTCAGTCTAACCTCATCAGCCCAAGAGGATGATAGAGATTTGCCCCATTTTGACACACTGTCCTGGAGTTTGCACTCTAGGTTGCACTTTAAGCAAGAACAGACAACGCTCCCCCTCCATGAGATGCTGTGCTGGTCTTTATGGGAAGCTCTGAAATCCAACAGGGATTGCCAGCCTCACCAGAGGGACTACCAAAACAGGCTGACATGTTAAACATGAAACCTGTCTGCCTTGGCTTGCAGCTGAGCTGGCAATAGTTCTCCATTGCTACTGACACAATGTAATTGGCATATCTTCCCCAGCTCTACCTAGAACAGGAGCTGGGGCTCAAAGCCACTTCAAGCACGTTTCCATTACTGTATTCTAAATTACTAAATACAAACCACCAGCGCAGCCACCAGAAATGAGCCACCAACTGCAGAAAAGATACCATATTTATGTAAAGCAGACAAGCTGTGTGCCAGAAATAATCCCAGGCTAATGCTGTCCTGTAGTTAGTAAAGACAGCAAGTTTGAATCAACTACGTTGCACTGAATTACTTCTAGCTCAGATTGTTTTGTAAACTGTTCACAGCTCACGCATGCAGGCAAGCAGACAGAGTGAGTGGTAAAGAAGAGCAGCATGAAGGAGTGGCTGCAAGAGACGAGCTGGCCAGACCCCAGCTACTGCTCAGGAGGACAAGACTTCCTGGAATTAAGAGCAGATGAGTATATGTGGAGAAAGTAGGTGCCTATTTGAAATTTGCACAGATGCATTTGGTTATCCTGCTCCCGAATGGAAGCGAAATGTCAGGTGGAGTACCAGGGTACATTTGGAAGAGAATTACAGCCTCTGCCCTTTCACAGCCAACACTCTGCCATGAAGTGCAGGGACTGCCAGCTCGTTCACATGCTTCATTCTCCATGGAAATGAGGTCCCATGGAACCAAACTAAAGGCACTCTTTCCAAAAGATCAGCTGTAATGGCTAACATCCAATATCACTGCGCTTCAACGCTGTATGGCTTTATCCTTGACAACTCACGAGGAAAGCAATACATGAAACCTGTAGCTCCACGGCCCCAAACATTTGCAAAGTGCGACAGTTTCAGACCCAAGCGGGACTGCCCAGCTCAGGCCCGATCCCCCTCACCCGGAGGGGGCAGCGCCCGGGCCCAGCCGCAGGCCGGGCGCGGGGCAGCGCCGGCGCCTCTCCCGCAGCGCCACACCGCCCTCTGCCGGCCGCTGCCCGCACCGCGCTGCGCCCGCCGCCACCGCCAGGGACACGGCACCCGCGGGATGGCTCCGGGATGGCTCCGGATGGAGGGAGCGCAGTGAGTGAGGTCACCGGGTCACACCTGCCGGATCAAGCAGGGCCATCCCAGAGCATGCGGCACAGGGCTGTGTCCAGAGATCTCTTGAGTATCTCCGGTGAAGGAGACTCTGCACCTCTCTGTGCCGCTGCACCATCATCTCCACAGTAAAGAAGTTATTCCTCATCTTCAGATGGAACTTCCTGTGCATCAGGTTCTGCCCACTGCCTCTTGTCCTGTTGCTCGGCAGCACCGAGCAGAGCCTGGCTCTATTCTCCTGTCACCACCGCTTTATATCTTTGTACACACTGATGAAGTGACTCGCACCGCCGGCCCCGGCAGCGCCACCGCGGCTCGAACCCGCGAACCCCCGTGCACCGAGCGGAGGGCTTGCCATAAGCCCCGCCCCTCCGCTTTGGCACTCCGTCCATTTCCCCCTTTTGCATCTCTTCCGGTCCGGCGCGGGAAGGCGCCGGAAGTGGCTCCATAGCGGCCGCGGCGGGGGGAGTTCGGCGGCGCCATGGCGGAGGTGAGGGACGGGGGAGCGGCCCCGCGCGTTCACTCTGTCGCGCCCTTGAGGCGCTCTGGGCTAGACCAGGGAGCGGGAACGGGTCGGGGCCGGGCGGGAGAAGCGCCGCCGCGCCCCCGCCCCCCTCGCTGTCCCCCTAGTGGGAAAGGCCGCTGTGGGGATGGTCCGTGGCGGCCCCTCCGTCTGCGGTCCCCCGCCCGGTTCGGCCCGGGACTGCGAGGTGCCCGCAGAACGCAGCGGGTGCGGTGATCGAAGTGTGCGTGTCTGGGGCGGGAGTGAGCAGCGGGTTTGCTTTGCCAGACTTGTGCCGAATGCGGAATTGGTGCTGACAGGCAACAGGCACAGCATCGCCAGCCCGTCAGGAGAGGGGATTGTCCGCTCCGCTCTGCTCTGGGGCGGCCTCACCTCGAGTGCTGGGTACTGTTTTGAGTACCACAGTATCAGAAAAAGGTATAAAGGATATGGAGATGAATGGTCTAGAGGGAGAACCTTATGAGGAATGGATGAGGTCACTTACCATATTCAAACTGGAGAAGAGAGTGAAGGGAAACCTCATTTCAGTTTACAGCTTCCTCATGAGAGGGAAGCAGAGGAGCAGGCTCTGATCTGATCTGTCTAGTGATCAGTGACAGGATCCAAGGGAATGGCCTGAAGTTGTGTCAGGGGAGGTTTAGATTGGATATTAGGAAAAGGTTTTTCACCCAGAGGGTGTTTGGGCGCTCGAACAGGCTCCCCAGGGAAGTGGTCACAGCAGCAAGGCTGACAGAGCTCAATGTACATTTGGACAATGCTGTTGGGCACAGGATGTGACTCTTGGGGTGTCCTGTGCAGGGCCAGGACTCAATGATCCTTGTGAGCCACTTCCAGCTCAGCACATTCTGTGATTGTGGGGAACTGATGCTGGGGTGTTTTACCACCAGAGAGCCACTGACTCTGTTAGCCCATAAGGGAAACCTCAGGGTTCTTTTGTGAGGGCTTGGGAGCACAGCTGTGGAGAAGGCCACTGGTTTTATAGGTTGTAGAGTCTTTACTGTGGGGTGAATTTCATGCACTTCTGAAGGCACGTGGGGTTGTCAGGGTTATAGAAGAAAGTGCAACAACTGCTGCCAGATGCAACACCATGAGCTATTTTTTTACAGAAAACCATCTGTCAAAAATTACTTGCAGAAGTTTCTTCCCTGTTGGGGAGACATGGTGGTACCTACTCCAGTTGTGGTGTCAGCAGCTGCTGTTGTTGGGTGGTAATAAGCCATGTTAACATGAAGTGGTACTGTGCACAGAAATTCATGATGGCTTATGTTCTTTTTGCAGTGGTAGTGAAGGAAAATTTACAGGGTTTTTTTTTTCCAGAATTGAGTTCTTTATTGCCCACATATAAAAACAGAACTGGGGAGGACCTGGGATAAAACTTCTATACTCATGGATTTGTTGTGTAGATAGCAGTGCAGAAAGTTTGATAAAAGTTTTTGGCTTGCTTTTCAAAGTCTTGTAAGTTTTCAGGGAATAGAATATAGTTTTGAATAAACAACTGACATAATGACTTAAGTTTTTAGTTTCCAAGAAGATTAGTGTCTTTTGGGAACCGAATGGTTACATGTCATAGAACTGAGATTTGTAATTGCTACTCAGTTCAATTTATGTTTCAGTGTTCCGTTTCTCATTTCAATATGGTCAAACTTATTTAAATGCTCTTTATTTTAGGAAGTCCAAAAGCATTCTGTGCACACACTTGTGTTCAGGTCTTTGAAGAGAACCCATGACATGTTTGTAGCTGATAATGCCAAGCCTATCCCATTGGATGAAGAAAGGTAAGTGCTGCTGCACTCAGTGGAGTTTTAAACTCTGTCAGTGATTGTCAATTTCTGACTCAAGTCAGAAATTCAGATGTTTCTGTAATGTCAACAGTGTAATTTTGAGGGGAGAGAAATATTAGAGTTGTAGAGTAAGTTTTATGACATGCTCTGTACAGTATTTCAGAACTTGTTAGCAGTTCAGAGACTGGGGTTCAGTGAGGGTTTTGCTTTCCTCTTGCACAGCCACAAGGTGAAGATGGCAGTCAAGCTGCGCACGGAGTACGGCTCAGTGCTGCACATGCCCACGCTCAAGGAGAACCTGAGGGAGAAGGGAGGCCCCAACACCGGGGATCCCTATGGACACAAACAGTACTCTGGAAATCAAGGTTAGTTTGCCCTTAGGGCTATATTTGTCCTTCCTTTCATCACAGTCTCACTGATGTAAAATCTGCAGAATGCAGTCCAGTGTTAATCCACTGGAGATAAATACAGATATCAAAAAAACCTTTTTTGCTTGGTATTGTTCTTTCTAGGGTCCAGAGAAGGTAAGTGATTCAGAAAAAGAGGAAAGCTGCTTTTAACAAAGCAGTTATTGGGTGCTGTGGATTTTTTAATAGTGATTAGTTGTTGAAAAGAGTAATTTTTGGTAATGTTAGTGTGTGCTGTACGTAGGTGTTAGAGTTGAGTAATGTATTCCTTGTGTTTGCAAGTTCATGATGATTAAGGACATGCTCTTTTGTTGACTTTTGTTTGTTTCGGTAATTTTGTGTGTTCTTTTTTGTTTGGGGTGGTTTTTTTGTTATTTTAGTTTTGTTTCATAGTATATTTACAGTCTTTTAGCTGTGCAATTTTTAAAGCAGAAAACGCTTTATTTCAAATCTGTTGTTTTTTTTTCAATGTATGTTTTGTGATATAAAATTTGTATGTATTAGTTAGATCTCCTATGAAAATTTATTTTCTAAAATTGCTGCCTCGTTTTATTTGAGGTAGTTGATATTCAGTTGATACTGAGGGTCTGCCCAAGGTGCTTTATTTGGAAGTGTTGTGGAAGTGAAACACGTTGAGAGAGAATGAAAAATCTTTTAAGAAGAAAAGAACCTTTTTCAATTCTGACAGCACAGACAACCAACTGACTAGCTTACCCATGCTCTTCGTAGACATGATATCTCCTTCAAAGGCAGTATGAAGATTTTTTTTTCTTGAGTCCACTTGATAACGGGTAGTTTCACCATTCAAATTAATTAATTTTTAGAGTTGTGTTTTCTAAAATAGAAATAACCAGAACAAATTAAATTAATGAAAATGAGAAATGTCTAAGTACATTAGAGGTGATTACTGGTTTCTTCTGCTGTGTATGATCTGCTCTCTTTTCCTCTATTTGCTGTTCGAGTGCATTGTTTGCAGTGCAGTATAAAATGTAATTTTTCATACAACATTGTCTTGCTCTTTAGGGCAAGAAGTTGAGTATATGGTGACTGGTACTCACCCATACCCATCTGGGCCTGGTAAGTAAAATTTTGCAAGTGTTTGTATGGATTTTTTGGGTTCGTGTATGAACAAGATGTCCTTCATCCCAGCAGGAACAGGCTTCCTTTTGATGTGAATCCATACTTAACAGTAGTGGAACGTTGCCTGCTTTTCATCTCCAGAGCAGAAAGGTGCAGGTTTCACCACCTTGCTCTGGAAGAGACTTGAGTGTGTAATAATTTTAGTGTCTTTTGCTTGTGCTTGTAAGGGTTATGTTTCTATGTTGTTATATTGGCCATTGCTCATTGCCACTGTTACTGATGGATCCTTCTGTGTTCTTGGAAGAGCTTAGTTTTAGCTGTTGGTCTTTTATTGTGTTTATTATGAGTATAGTGGAAAATCTATTGTCTTGATTTATAACTTAACAGAAAAGAGTGTTCAGTGGACCCTCAACCATTAAAAAAACAGGCATAGTTGCTTCTAACTGTGGGGACAAGAATTGCTCACAGTGGCTTCCTTAAGTTTAGTGTTTTTTTAATAGAATCATTTATATCAGGGTTGAAAATCAGATTTCTTTCTTTGCTGTTTCTTGTTTTAACCTGAATATTTTGCCCAAATACTGAGTTTGTTGTCAACTGACAGAAGTTTGGTTAGGAAAAGAAATAAGGAATGAGTTAAATTCACCAGTCTGTGCCAAAACTGTACTTTACAAAGAGTTGTTAATTTTTTTTTAGACGATATCTGCTGTTCTTGAGATAAGGTTAAAAATCTGCAGATGTAGCCTGAAATTCTCACTTCAGTAGGACTAAACCTTCTGTAGTTCTGGCACCGCTGTGTGATGCCAAACCGCATATGCGTATGCCACCGCATAGGAATGGATTATAAATTGTACTAAAGGGCCTAAGTTAGGAAATGCTTCACAAGATCATGTTTATTTCTGTGATGTTTGGATTTCCATAGCAGTTAAAGCTGAATATAAAGATGGATACTGCTCCTAATTAGACTTTTTCGTTGTTTCCACTGACAAACTGTTTTATACTCTACAAATTTTATGCTCACATGTGTAGTAGATCAAGATGGAAAGGATTTCTGCCAAAATAAAGATTTCAGTAGATTTGAATTGGATGTGAAAATGTTATTGAAGGATGAGAGTTTATATTACAGGTGTGTCAGGCTCTCGTTTGCAGGTGTATGTGTATATATCTGTTTGTATAATACACTTTTGAGTTCCTGTTTAAAGGAGTTGTCTTTGTTTCTGATGTGGTTTTTTTTTTAAGGTGTGGCTTTGACAGCAGATACTAAAGTCCAGAGGATGCCAAGTGAATCTGCAGCACAGTCCTTAGCTGTAGCACTTCCTGCTTCCCAGTCCAGGTACTGCTGTGTTACCTCATTGACGCTGTTATCTATGGGAATTGCAAGGCAAATCACTGAAGCTGGGATAAGAGCTACTTGGAGTAATTAGAATATTCTTAAAGGAACTGCTTTAGTGTGGACAGGCATTGTTTTACTGTATGCTTTTTATTTTATATTGTCATGAGAGGCAGTGGGTGGAAGTTGGGACAAGGGAAACTTTGTTTAGTTAGAAGAGAAGAATGTGAAGCTTTGTGGTATCTGTACTTTGGAGTGGTCAGGTCCTGGACAGGGTGCCAGGAGAGGTTGTGGACTCTCCATCCTGAGAGGTGTATAGCGCTCAGCTGGGTGCAGCCCTGTGATGCCTTATCACGTGGCAGGAGAAAGTCAGTTGCAACTCATGAACCATTTTCACTCCCCTCAGGCTGGATGCAAACCGGACAGCTGCTGGTGTGGGTGACATTTACAGGCATGCTGGAATGTCTGAGCGTTCCCAGCCTCCTGGCATGGCTGTGGTGAGTCTGTTGCACATCAAACTTGAACAGTACATGGTGTTGACCAGATTGCTTCTGGATCCGTGTGTGTGTTGTCTGGAGATCTCCTGACTGACTAAATGTAATCAGTATTGAGAAGGCAGAATGAGAAAGTTTTAGGCTTTGGACAAAGAGATAAGCTACAAACCAGAAGAGTAACCCTTCTTTTAACTTGCAGGCTATGGTGGAAGCTGGTGGAAACAAAAATTCTGCATTAATGCCAAAGAAGGCTCCAACCATGCCCAAACCTCAATGGCATCCACCTTGGAAACTGTACAGAGTAAGTTAGAAATTACATTACATGAATGTGCATATAAAAGTAAACATACTCTATGTAAGACCTCAAATCATAATTTTTGTTCTCATTCACAAAAATATAATCAAATATGATTTAAAAATCTGATCAAAAAGTGATCACAACTAAGTTATGTATACACACAATCTCTCTCTCAACCTCTCTTTTACTCTTGTAGCTGTGTTATGATAAATTTGGTGGAAGGTATGCTGTATTTCTGCCTAAGAAGCTTCGTTGTGTTTTAAGTCTTTTGAAATGAGCCGTATGACAGTACCTGAAACATGACATCGAGTGAAACTAGTTATGGGGTTTGATTTTAGCTGAATGACTTTGGAGAATTTAGAGAAATGGGCTGCTGAAAGCAAAGCATATGTTGGCAGAGTATTTCTTGTAAGATTAGGCTCCATTATTTTGTTATTGGAAAGTGTCCAATTCTCATATTACCCCTGTTTTGGGGAAAAGAAGGTGATGGTGTGCTTTAAGAGGTTATTATATAGAAATGTGATTTAATAGCCAGTGTTTTTATAATTGTTCTTTGTATAAGCACTGTACAGCAGCAGAACGAATCTGCTCAAATACAGTCTTTCTCTGCAACAATTCAAGTGTTGAGCCACAGTGTTATGACTCCCAAAGTATGTGAAAAAGTTGCTTATACAAACAAGGTCTTTACCTATTGCAGCTTCCCCAAGTCTGGTGTATGTAAATTTCTAGTTTTCTCTTTAAGTAGAAATCAAGCTGTCTTCAGACCTGATTTCACATTTGACTTTTCTTGGTAAATACTAGCAAATTTCAGTGTTGGAGGAGGAAAATTACATCAAAAGATGTATTATTTGTGATACAAATTTTTTTTTGTTCTTTGTGAAGGTTATCAGTGGTCATCTGGGCTGGGTGAGATGTATTGCAGTAGAGCCAGGAAATCAGTGGTTTGTTACTGGCTCTGCTGACAGAACCATAAAGGTAAGAGCTTGGAAGAAATGACTGACAAAGTTTGCAGGGGGTGGGTTTTTTTAATTCACTTTTTATTTAAAAATGTTTCCTGCCCTTGGAAACAATTTCTTGTTTGCTGTTTGCGGAATAATGAACTGCAGAACATTTTTTCTTTTGTTACCTTGTCATAAAGGATTTGTGGAGTAGGTCTAGTTCTTTCCTTGAGATTTCATTTATTACATGGTAGTATCTGGAGAGCAAGTGTTTATGTGACTGTGTTTTTAACTTACATTGCAGCAGGATCAGTTACATCTGGGCTGTTTACCCAGCTTCACTGTGTAGCTTATTCCTTAAAATACCTATTTTGGTGCAGATCTGGGACCTTGCTAGTGGCAAATTGAAATTGTCTTTGACGGGACACATCAGTACCGTACGCGGGGTGATAGTAAGTGCAAGAAGTCCATACCTCTTTTCTTGTGGAGAAGACAAACAAGTGAAATGCTGGGATCTTGAATACAATAAGGTAAGCTGCAGTTTCTTTGATTGAAGGAATTAGTAGTAGCAAATACAAAAATCAAAGCATTTAGAATATTCTTTCAATTATTAGTTTGCGTGGTTTTTATTCATCTAGGTTATCAGACATTACCATGGTCATCTAAGTGCTGTTTATGGCTTAGACTTGCATCCAACAATAGATGTGCTGGTGACATGCAGCAGGGATTCAACAGCACGAGTAAGTATAGCATTGTTGTGTTTAAACATCTTGATGTGTATATTTCAGTATCTTCATTTGTAAAAATGAGCACTTAGCAAAAGTTGTCATCAATTTAGATGAAATACTAAGATGATCTGTGTTAGCTTTGTCTTATATTTATGATAAAATTGAAGCCCAAATGCATGAACATGCCGTGTCACTTCAGGATAATGTTTTATTTCTTAATTTAGTAGGTAGACTACATAATATACATAGGATTGCTTAGTATTTAGAAGGTGGTATGGGATTATGGTGGCTCCAGTAAACATTATCCATATGCCTGGAAGTTCACTGGGAGGTTCCTGCTCCCCTTGAAATTTGCCAGCTGAGGCAGTTCTGCAATAAATGGTTGGGTGAAAAATACCACCTAATGTAAATACGTTTTTTAATCTGTAAGGCTGTGGCAAGGAAATTATGTAATCAATGACAGTGCCTAAAATACATTGAATAAGCACCTGTTACTGACCTCTGACATATTTGCTGTGATTTCATAGATCTGGGATGTAAGGACAAAAGCCAGTGTGCACACACTGTCAGGGCACACAAATGCAGTAGCAACTGTGAAGTGCCAAGCTGCAGAACCACAAATTATTACAGGTATAGTAGATGTGGTTTGTAACATGATTGAAAAACCTAATGGTGAATGTATTTGTTCAGTAATGGTGAATGTATTTGTACGATGTTCATAATGTTATCTTGGTTAATTTGTGCAAATCTTGTACTAGTTTCTGTTGAAAATGGGCCATGCAATGGTTATTACATACTATTAATGGTATGTTTAAGCAAATATGGCTGTGCACTGTTTGAATGCTTTTCTGCACTTCCTTTTTTTTCTGGTGTTTACATTTGTGTTATATTATGTATTGAAACTTGCATTTTCTGTGATATTTCAGTTCTCCCTATTTCAGTTCAGGAGTGTCCAGTACTGTGGTTTAAGTGTTCATCTTCTTTCCCATTATGTCAGAATTAAGCTTTGCAGTGTAACTTCTTAAAGTTAGCCTGCAAAACTGGACACTTCTTAAAACTGAATAAAAATACTTTTGCAACCTGGCATCTTCTTCATCTGAGGTGGCATTAGCACAGTATTTATCTCTCTCACATCATTCTGACTGCCTTAGCAAAGTAATGATTATGATAAAATCAAGGTGATTTTTTTAAAATTTTCTTCTCATTGTAGGCAGTCATGATACTACCATACGGCTGTGGGACTTGGTGGCAGGAAAAACTCGTGTTACTTTAACAAATCACAAGAAATCTGTAAGAGCAGTAGTGCTACATCCAAGACAGTAAGTTTTTATTATTCTGTTACACTTTCACAGTTTTTTGAGAATTGAAGAGAGCAAATGTGAATGATGAGCTAGAATGGTAGAGCATAATAATGTGAGAAACTAATGCACTTAGGATGATGCAAAAATGTACATATCAATTATCAGATACATTTTACTGCACTGATTGTGCTTCCCTAGTATTGGCTTTGGTGTACATTAGCAATCCTGAGAATGCCTTATATCCCACAGAGTTGCTTATGTGTGTGCCTTTCATTCAGTCCTTAAAATTCAGTGATACAGTGCTCATAAGGCTAATAATAAATACGTAACTGAATGGTTGTGAGCAGGAATTGCAGTAGTTTTGTAATGGGCCAATGCACACATGTGATTAATGCTAAAGGAGACAGTGATTAATAGAGTGGTCTTTCTTTTGAATATGTGGTTCACTGCACAAGACATTTCAATCTAACTGGCCTTAAAAAAAACTCAATGTGAGAATTGAAGCTTTGAAGCAGTTGTTCTTGGAAGTGCTCTGAATTTAGATGCTGTATTTTGATGCACAACAGTTGCCTGTTTGGATCCTCATTAACACAGTAGACACTACTTCTGTGCTTTTAATATTTTAACATTACATTCTGTCATTTCTATCAGAAATTCAGCATCTTTGATATGAATAAACTCTGTTCCAGTGTGTGCCTGAAAAATTATGTAGCCTGTTAGCTACAGAAAAAGCCTCTATTTTACTTACATTCTGAAAAAAAAAGGAATTCAGGGTTCAACTTCATTGATAATACCTTTCTGAAAATAAACTAGAAGTGTTCTTGTCAAATGGTAGCAACTGTCAGTCTACAGTTCAGTATTTCTATTTTTTTTAGTGTTGTGGTATTTTCTCGTAATACTCAACTTTTTTATTTGTGGTATCTTTTAAATAGACAGCAAATTCTCTGGATATTGTGGCAAATGAAAGTATTCTTACAGGCTTTTGTATGTCCTACCCAAATAACCATGTAACTGCTTGCACATGTTAAAATGAAGGAAATTTTTGTTTTGGGGTGACTCAGTGGAAAAAATCATCTTTCTTAGTTACATTTTTGCAGGGCTTTTTCCTAGCTTACGTAATTTTGGAAGACTAGGCATTAGCCTATGCTTGGGGTTTGTTGCCTTTTTATCCTGTTACCTTTGCTGGTGATGCCCTGATACCTGAAAATTTCCCAGAACAACAACTGAAAAGAACTTAATGTTCATTTCAAATATTTGTTTGCATATGAAATCCTATGGCATACAGGATGTTATAAAGTTTAGTTTATGAAGCGGAAAGAAAACGGTAGGAGTAGGTAATTCATGACTTCATAAAGTTGCTTAATTTCATGTGAAGTAAACATGTCAGAAAAGCAGTTTTAATATTAAGTAATTTTGCAACTAGCATTTAGCAGTAGGTTTAGTGAAGGACATTTGCTCTCACTACAGCTATTTTGAGCTTTAATATACTTTGTTTATTTTCTTTCAGTTACACATTTGCATCTGGTTCTCCAGATAATATTAAGCAGTGGAAATTCCCAGATGGAAACTTCATCCAGAATCTCTCTGGTCACAATGCTATTATAAACACACTGGCTGTAAATTCCGATGGTGTTCTGGTCTCAGGAGGTAAAAATGAGAAATACACATTCCTTTCCTCTCCCCTATGTACATATGGCTGGAGGTCCTTAGGGCAGACATGCTCATGGAGCTCTGCTTTACCTATGCCTGCTGCAGGACACCATTTCATTTAGTAGTTGCTGAGTCTTAAAAAACACCTTCTCCACATAAAAAAATTATAATTTTACTGATATTAATTGCGACTTTTAAAAGTTAAGATTTGAGTATCAATTCTCCCCTTTACATCCTAATGCTATCTACAGCAGCACCTAGAGAAGGTGATGCTGATTCAAAATAAGTTGATTTTACCTTGGAGTTGTCTACTGTAGAAACACCCTTCTTGGAACATCTGGATTTCTAGTCTAGCTGGCAGCTGTGGAGAAGTTTAATTTTTAATAGATCTGTTTGGCTAGATAATGCTTTTGAAGGGTGTTTGTCACAGACATCTTTTATGAAAAATCCTAAGGAAAGGATTTTTTATAAAAGATGTCTGCGACCGGTGTTGAGTTTTGTAACTGAAAAATTTTCTGAGAGCATCCTTCTGTATAGAGAGTTCAGATTGCTGTGAATGCCCTGTAGCTGATGCCAGTAGCAGCAATACTGGAGGTGGTTTAAACTGGATTTGGAATAAAATCTCTGCAAACATTAAACCTACTTTGCATTAAGTCCTTAATGTCGTAGTCTCTTTGGGAGGATGATGCCTCCTCATTCAGCTTCAGTGGAGCTACTGAGCAGGGAGCTTGGTTTTCAGAATACCCATCCTTACTGTGCCTCCAATGCAACTTGTGCAATTACCCTGTGATGTAGTGTATCATCTCTCTGGGTTATCTGATGAAAATCTGGATGAGATTCTGAGGAAGGAAAACAGCAGAAAATAGGAAAACTTACAGGGTGTACTGAGCTATTCTACATGAATGTAGTATGATGTATTCCTGATGTATTTACTAGTTGTTCATGATGCTGGCTTTAGAAAACTGATGAAATTAACTGGTTTGTTTGTTTGTTGTAGCTGATAATGGCACTATGCACCTTTGGGACTGGAGAACTGGATACAATTTCCAAAGAGTACATGCAGCTGTACAGCCGGGTTCTTTGGACAGTGAATCAGGAATATTTGCTTGTGTTTTTGACCAGTCAGAAAGCAGATTGCTAACGGCTGAAGCTGATAAAACCATAAAAGTATATAAAGAAGATGATACTGCGGTATGTCAAAGTGTCTTTTTAAAGTATTTTCATAAAATCAGAAAAATTCATACAAATATATCCGCACATATCCGCAGGGGACATGTTCAGACTTATGTAATCCATTTTGTTGAATTTTGAAAGAAATCTCTGTATTAGCATTAACAGGATAGTAGCTAATTTCTGCATTCCTAATTATTGCTGCATGCTGCAGTACAAATAAGTGTCAGGTCTGTGAACTCTTCTGTAAAAGGCCTTTTTGGTGAAGTTTGGAGAAATCCGAATACAGTCATGTACATTGGGTTTTGAACCCAGTGAAGAACTGTGTGGGCTTGTATAGGTAATGACATGGGAATCAGCAAAAGGATTGCTCTTTTAAGGTTTATTGTACTTATTTATATGATCTGGATTAGTTGTTGGCCTTGACAGTTTTTAGAATTTAGAGTCAAGAGCTTATTTTCAAACTGTTATTCTAAAATATGAATTGATTTACCAGGGGAGAAGACAACAGATGATTGTATAGTTTATCAGTGTATGTCTTCAATATAAAGAATATAAGAATTTTTATTAAACCTTGGAATTTTGCACTGAATTAGACTAGGAGTAACTCTTAGATATAAAGAATCAGGAATTTTTTATCAGTTTTGAAGTTGGGCAAAATACACTCCATGACATCTACCAATACTGATGTAGATATGTCTGGAAGGCCTGTCACTGGCAGCTTCTGCTCATGTGCTTTGATAACCACAGTGTTGTTTTGGAAATGCCACTGGTAACCTGATCATTTTCCTTGCTGGAAAAAAGACAAGTACAGAAAAAGTATTGCTATGTACTTCAGACAGTGAGATGATAGAAAATTTAATTTGGGTAAATTAAATACATTGTAGATTAGGTATTAATAATGCTACATATGAAATAGAGTACATATACTTCATAAATAGCATTTTAAAGTAAACCTCAATTATAGGTGAGTTTTAAGTTTAAAATAATCCTTACGAGATTATTTTTTTTTCTTTAGACTGAAGAAACACATCCTGTCAGCTGGAAACCAGAAATTATCAAGAGAAAGCGATTTTAATGTGACAACATACTGCTTCTGTAATTTTGTTTTGGCTTTCCTGAGAGCATTCAGTCAGATTTTGTTCTACCTAGAACAGCAGAGCAAGAAGTCAGCTAAGTCATTGCTATTTCAACATGTTTTATAATAAATTTTATTTCTCTTTCCTTTTGTCTTTTTTTGTTGCGATTCCAGCAAACCAGTTGAATCTTAACTTTGTGGAGCATGTATGGTTCATGAAAAAGATAGGTGTGCAGGTAGTTATTTTTTTAGGCTTACACCCAATAGATTGTTATACAAATATTTTGATGAGGTAGGTTGTCTGAAACACCCTTGCTTGACCTCAAAAGTTAATCACAAATTTATGCATAGAAGTCATCTTCTGGAAGTTACTTGGGGACACTTTCAGATTTTAGACCAATATTGTTTGTTGTACATAGGCTAAGTCTATACTAAATTAGAGTTACTGAGTAATTTACAAACAAGCAGGACAACACAATGATAAGGTAGTTTGCTTTATAAACACAGCCACTGAGCATTGCAGGTGCTGTGTTATTGAAGGAAATGGATCTTCAGAGTGTATCTTTCCCCAGGAAAGTGTTCAAATGGAAGGACTCATCTTCACTTAGTTATTTCAGAGTGGGCCTTCTGTAGCAAGGACTGCTGTCAAAGCACTTTGTTGGCAGGACCAGCTGACTTTCTTTGTAGATGGACTGTTTGCTTTTTCCGGTTATCTAAAGCATATATGACAGTAGAGTGCAGTGAACTTTTAAAACTCAGCTAGAGGAAAAGCTCTTAACTCATTTAAACCTTGTTTTACAGGTTGCTGTCTTCCCACAATCTTAGGAAGGAATTTAAAATAAACTGTTACTGAAAGGTAGTTTGTACTTCTGGAGGGACAAATCTTTCATTGGTTCTCAAATGGTCACATAAGAAGCAGTAAACATGTAAACCTCTTTGCTACTGCTATCTGTGATGTCTGTGCTGCTCTAAAATACTTTCTCTTCACAGGGCAGTGGAGAAAATCATTGTCATCTGGCCATTCTGTTATTGGCAAGTTTGCTAGCAGTGTTAATAGCCACATTGGCATGTGTTAGTAACTGCATTGGCTAGAGAATTACTCTGTGGCCTCACTGATATCAAGCATTGATGTCAAGCAATTTACAAGAATTATTTCTACTCTCTAGCAGTTTGACTTCTTTCAAATCTAGGATTTGTGTTAGAGAAGTGAATTATTTGCAATGTAATTTACAAAAAGCTAGTAAAATTACATGTTGTTTATATTATGACAATTTTTGTCTTTTTTATGATACATAGGAGGTCTTGTATTTATAATCGGAATGTTTGACAATGTCATTTTAAGGGAGTCCAGGCTGCATAAATAACTGAATTTTAGTTGACAGCTACTATCAGAAGCAACTTCACAAAATAGGAAGGGGAAATTTTGATGAGTTGGATTAAGCATCTTTTATTTGAATGGTAATTCAAACTTTTCTGGATCTTAATTACAGTTCTTTCCATGTTAACTAATATAACAGTTAAAAATCCAGATTGTGGATTATGCATGTATACAGCTACTAATGCTTCATTCCAGAAATCAGGGTATTATTGGTGTTATGCAGATTTTTTTTGCTCACAGTGAAATCCTATTTACGAAACCAGAGCAGAGAGAAACAACTTGAAAAGAGGTGGGATTGCTGAGGATTTTTTTTGTTCCATTTTGTTTTGGTGTTTTTTTAAGAAGTGTCTTTTTTTCTTTTTTTTTTTGGGTTTTTTTTTTTTTTTTGATAATTTGGAATGAGGAAGGAGAAATAACTAGCTATGGGCCACATTTCTAGCACGTTTTTTCTATACTGGCACTTTACTTAAGAAACTGCATTTATTTTATTCTTTATTATTTTGAAGAGAGATCAGAAAGTCTCCTTAAGAACCTGTGTTTCTTCTCTGGACTTCTGCAGGAATCTGATATCTTGGGACAGTGGTTATGAGAGCATTTTTTTTTTTTTGTGCCCTCAGTAAAGATTTTGTTTATACATTAAAGGCCGTGCACTATTACATGGGATAATGTTTCCTTTTTGGCCCTGGGATAGGCTGCCCCAGTTCTAAGCATGATTATTTTTATTTTTTTTAAAGTGTATTCTTGAACATTTGATTGACTTGTTTGTTTCCTTCCCAGCAGTTTTTTCTCCCCCTTGACAGTAATGTGAATATCATCACATGTTTTTATGTAAGTATTGTTTATGGTGCATCAGGATTATCAGATTTCATCAAAGTACTTCTCTGGTGCCGAGTAAACCTGGATAGTCCGCTGTGACACACATAGGCTTGATCATGTAGGATACACAGTGACATTAGATTTGTCCATGTCAGTCATAAGGTGAAGCAAAAGAGGAGGATCTGATCTACTGGATGGATTATCCATGCTTCTGGAAAGGGTCACAGTGCAATGTCAGTTTAAGTAATCTTGAATGGGAGTCTAATTGCAGAAAATAATTACTGTACTTAATTTCATAAAATTTGATGTTGTCTTCTGTATAGGCTCAAATAATTTCTACCACAAACCCTGAGATTTGTTTTATACTGTGTATAAAATTGCAGAGAAGTGAGGAAATGGGTTTTGTTTGTAAAATAAAAAAGTGTAACTGATAAAAGTGATGAATTTTCAGATGACTCTTAGCTTATACTGAGGCGTACAGTGTAAGCTGTGCAGCTACAATGCTGTTGTGTTGCTGGCAGCATGAGAGTTGTGCAGAACAATATGTATGTGGCAGCTGAAAGGCTCACAGAAACAAGTGTCTAACAGCAGCTTCTTTTTAGTTTTGTTGGATAGGAATGAAAGTGCTATACCTGATGTAAGTGACAGCAATTTAGCAATCAATAAAACCTTCCATACAATATGAATTCATGTCTTTTTTCCATTAAGGTTTTTATAGTAAGAACAGCAAAAAACATCTGTATTGAAGTGAAAGTAATTCAGTATTGACGTGGACTGTTTCCCATAGCACAGTACCAACATTTTTGCACATCAGCTGTAATGGGAAGTGAGAAACTATTGATTGCTGTTTTATGCAGAGCTTCCTGTCTGCATGAAAGGATTAGCAAAACAGATACAGAATTGTTCATGCATTTTCTCTAGCGTGTTTTTTATAAAACACAGAAACACCTCTGGAGTTAAGTATGAGTTCTGGGTGAGAGTTTTGTGGCAGGATTATCCCTTATGTGTTACTGTCTTCCTGTTGCTGCTTGTCTTGAATCTGCGTGGGATAGATTTTGTAACATTTAATTGTGTTGCTCAAGTCAGTAACATGTTAACTTCTTTCAGGTGCATCTTAGCACCAGGGTTTTGTTAACCTTCCTTTATGTTTTTGTTTGAATATAATGAGTACACAAGCCCCAAACTTGTATCTAAAGCATGGATTAATTGGAGGCACTCACCTGCAAATTAGACCTCAGCAGTAAAATAATTGAGCTAAATGTCTATTAGGTAAATCTGCTAAATGTCTCCTTGCAAGGAAGGTTGAAATCACCGACAAGAAAACTGTAGTTGAAAATGCTTGGGAAATTTGTATTGTGCTGGGGTTTTTTTTCTTCAAAATCCTGCACACCTTCCCTCCTGTGTTTGAGAATTGCAGGTAATGTGTGAAATGCTCATTTCTGCCAATGTGTTTTTGCAGCCTTTGCTTTATTTTTTAGGGAGAGCATGTCTGCAAGACGTGTCAGCTTTACTCTTTCTGCTCCAATAATAGTTCTTGAGTTTTTAGATGCTGCAAATGTTGGGTTTTTTTCCCCAGATGATGCATCACTAAGAGAAGGGACGAAGGGTTAAGTCCTTCAGACAAGGGAGAGTCAGTGCAGCATCAGTGTGAATTATGAGAACCAAAGGCTGCACATAGAGAAAAATAAGACTTCGCAGAGACCAGATGAGAAACTGTAATTAACTGAAACCTCTCAGTGAGGTGAAAAGGATGGTGGAAGAATTAAGACTAAAGGAGACTAGAGCTATTACGTCTGAAAGGAAATATTTGAAAACTTACTATATTTACCTGGCAGACTGGAGTAGAGGAGGCATTTCTGGATTAGATGAGTATAAATGGAAGAATGGAGGAGCAAGAGTGTGTTAATGTGGGTGCAGCCAATGGTGAAAATGAAAATGTCGGCACCTTGATACAAATAAATCTTTTTACAGCAAGTTATAAATGCATTTCTGAAAAGTGCAGGTATTGTATGTATCTGCATGTTCCAGTGCCCTCATGCTCCAAATTATAACTCGGTATACTACAGAAAATTCAGTGGCAGGTGAAGAATTGTGGACCACTGCAGAATGATAAGGAGAGATTTGCAACTGCACTGGGATTTTCACTGAGGAAGCGCTTGCAAGCACAGTTCTAAACAAGTCTTAAAAGTAAAGTGTGAAGAGTGAAGCCAAAGTTTGCATGGTGAATATCTTTAAAAAAATAGGCTAATATTTTACAGCTGATTGAATGTAGGGATTACCTTACAACACTGAGTTTGTTTTTTTGTGACAGGCAAGTGGTGAGCTGAGGAATGAGAAGTGAGTTTATAGCCACAGAATATCATGCTGAGAGGATGCATTGTTGGGAGACTGTTGTGATAAGAATGTAGCTTGTGCAATCAAAAAAGCCTTTGTGCTGCATCCAAAAGTGGGGTTTTTTTGTTTGGTTTTTTTTTAGTGGGAAAAGACATTACAAATCATAATGTGACTTAACTATTTCCAAGTAAATCGCCTTGACAAGCAAACTTCCTGCACTGACAACTAGAGATCTACTCTCAATAAAGCAGCAATATAGATTATGAATATAAGAGCTCCATACAAAAATTTGAGCATGGCTTCAGCTGCCTGATGAGTCACATTTCATGTCCTGTAGGTATATTAATTATTTCCTGCTCATTCAATGTCTTTTCTTCCCATGCAACATGCTAATGAGCATGTTTCTTTTAAAGAAAGCTTGGCAGTGCAAACTGACTAGAATAATTTAATTCTGTTAATGACTTTGTTCTATTTAGAACTGAAAATCCCAGTGAAGGAGTTTTGTGTTGCCCTAAATCAAACTTTAACAGGAAATTCGAAAGTAACTAGCAATCAATCACAGTAGCTAAATGAAAGCATAGATAAAATTGCTTGCTGCTTACATAAATTATTGTAGTGAAGTGCACTTTTTTGTTTTCCTGGGCAAACCTGATTGATTATTTTTGGTTTTTTGAATTTTTTTTGTTTGTTTTTTAATTTTTAGGTGAGGTTGTAAATATCCATTAATTGTATAAGAGGAAAGAAAACTTCTCCTGGTATTTCTGCAGTTTTAGTTGCCATGCAGTTGCCAGTTCAGTGATGCAGTTTTTCTGGATTGGTTGGAATAGAAAGACTGTGCTTAAAGTGGCACAGTGAGTTTCAAAGATTCACATGCTGAAGAGAAGGTCCACTCACCGCCCGTAACATAACCCTGTGGCAGTGCAATTTTAGTTTTGTATTCTCTCACAGGTTTCAATTTCTCAGTTTTTGTTCTTGGGAAGCTTTAATGATGAAAACACTGCTAAGAAATTGGAAGCTATCTCTAGCCCATATCTCCAGCCTGATTAATTATGATCTGATAACTCCTTTCTTTTTTCCCTTTTCCCCCAAACTTGTCCTGGCCTTCTTCCATCAACAACATCCCTGAGGAGCCTGTGAGATCCTCAGCTGTTCTGGAGAGCTTCATGTTGGCCAGGTGCAGTGAGCAGTGCTATCAATTGCTCTTTCAGGTCCCTGTGTGGTTCAGCCTTGCTGCATCAAACACACTGACAGAACTGTGCAGGGGGGGAGTGTTTTGTGGTGAGAAGTTGTTCTTGGAGACAGAAAATAGTGACTGAATAACCTGATATGCAACCCAGTGTTGATAGATAATTGTTCTGCCTCCATCCTCACAGTTCCTCTCACCCTACTTGATTTTTCTTGAGAAATCATAGTAGTACAGCATACTGTGTATAAGATGTACCAGTGGTTGTTAACAGTGCTTCACATTGGTTTTAATAACAAAATCTGACAACAGTTTTCATTTGTAACAGAAAATAGGCAAGCAGTAAACCCTGAGGTTGATTGAGGCACACACAAAGGAAACCTAAACCAAAGTGAGGAAGATGTTCAAGTAAATAATGTCTGGATATTTTCTTTTTTAACATGTTCAGTTCAGCAGTGTGCCCAGTAATAGTTGCTAAACCTCAGCATTCCACTGAGAAACATTCAGGCCAACCTGGCTGACTGTCCTGGCAGATGCTGTGTATTGGTGAAGCTGAGCAGGGGATATTCTGGTGGAGGAATGCCAAAATGGCTTTGAGTGAAAAGCTGTCCTTGTGATGAGAAAATGTCTAGCTTTTTTCTGTTTCACAATTCCTTAGTTTCTTAAATTCCATAAATAGTTGCTGTGAATAGTAAACAGATCTAGTATTGCAGGTAATAAAGACCTAATAAAAACCTTTAAATTGTGGTCAAACTTCTAAATTGTCTAAAATTTTGGACTCAGGAATATTCCAGGACATACAAGTCTCATGCTAGCACAGTACGTATAGAGAAATAAAAGAAAAAATCACAGGCAAGAAGCCATTACCAATAATGGTCACAAGTAGAAAATGGGAGAACTTTCTACTCTGGAGCATATTGCATCTCCATACACATCTTCCAAAAATAAAAGCCTAAATGTTATTGCTCTGTTCAAAGGGAAAACAGAAAGGATGGTGAGGTGAGGTGTGTTTATAAAATGAGCAGCCAGAACATAAATGTCTGTGTGCTGTTCTGTAAGTGCGTGCCTTACACCCTGCTTATACTGCAGCAGTTAATTTGAAACAACTCTGGGGATAACTGATACCTGTGTGAGAGGTGTGCAGGATGTGACAGACAGAACTATTGATTTTCTGCAGGACACACATCACAGTTAACCACTAGGAGCCAGCATGTTTTAAAATAACACAGCTGTTGTCACTCCTACCTCAGGGCAACACTGTGTTTTCACACTGTTCTCCTTGCTTTAAGACATGTCAGTTCTTACTTTTTTTAATGTGGTGCTTTTCTCTAGTGTAGACAGGACCGAAGTAGTATGTGGTTGAATTTAGAAATGTTCCTGTGTAAAGAACACACTTACACTTTCCTCATCCTCTTTCCTTTTCTTTCTCCCTTTTTTTTTTTCTGAAAGGTTTTCCTGTATGTTCTCACATGCAGTTCACATGAAATCACTTCTTTCTTTCAGTAAAAGGGGAATATAATTTGTATTATGCAAGAGAGAATAAAGGTAAAATTAAAATGTCTTAGCCTCACATTTTGATGAAAAGTAGTTTTAGTCAGCTAAGCCTCTTGCAAAAATGCATTTGATGCTCAGCTTTCTGAATTCATTTTCAGTGCTTTTAGTTTTGCTTAGACTGCTGTAATTTCCCCCTGTGCTGAGGCTGATCAGGACAGTGCTGAGCAGAGTGAGATGCTGCTTTCCTCCTCCCTGTGCACACCCTGTCCTTCCTCTTTCTCAGCCTGCCCCTTCCAGAATGGAGGGAGGTGGTGGGCAGAGACACAGCCACATCACTGTCATCCCAACCCAGAGCTCTGCCCCTTCTTCCACTCCTACCAAAAGCCTCTTTGTTGGCTCCTGAGCAGAATAAAATGATAATCTGTTGTTTCCCTCCTGAGCACCAAAGACCATTAGAGAAGTGAGTGCATTACAGGGGAAGAAGAAATGGGTTTCTTGAGATTTCTTGATGCCTAGAGGTTAGAAAGGGATCACCTGCTGGAAACAATGGAGTCGTGTTTATAGGGTCATGTCTTCTAAAATTCACTGTGGAGTTTGTAGAGACTCTAAAGCTGTTTTGCTGACAACTTTGTTGTTTCTCCTGTCTGAAAGCATCACAACAATAAGAATAATGGTTGTGATCTATAATTTGCCACAACTATAAGGTGCACTGAGCATGGAGTTGCATTTTTCCTCCAAATAGCTTTGCATGGTTTTGGGGTTTTTTTTTTTGCATTTGAAATGGGACTGAGAAGTGTCACTGATTCACTCCATTGGATTTCTAAATTTTGTTTGGCAAGGTCAATGCAGTTTGGGAAACAGAAATTCTACAGCTGCTTTGCTCATTGCCTCCCTGCAGTGATCGTTGTCCCTAACAAATACACAGCCTGAGCAGTAACTAAGCATAGCACAGAACACAGAAATGGATCCTGCCCCATGGTGCTATGCTTAGTTCCTGTTCAGGAGCTGGATGACTGTAGTTGCTTGCAAAGCTTGTTTCTTACAAATCTCTGGGGGCTGCTGGGATGGTTTTGCATCCAGGCCATTAGTCCAAATATTAGTATTGAAGCATTTTTGCTACTAAAACCCAAAATGTTTCCTACAGGGCTCAAGGTGGTGTAAGTCTACCAGCCCTGGGGGCCATGTCTCAGTTTGGTGGTTTTCACACAGGTACTGAGGTAGATCCAGCCTCTGCTGCTCCATGTCCCGCCTCTTGCCACCCTTTCCTAGGAACAAGTGTCAGTGTCAGCAGCTTCAGCAGGCCAGTGTCAGCTATTTGGAAATGTGCCCAGCTCTTTTGGCTGTTTGCTGCCTGATCATCCATACCCACCAACACACACTACCAAAACCTGGCCATGCAAACCCCATACAACCATCTACTTATCATGCTGGATATTAAGCTGGAGAAAATAAAGCATATACACATTCCTAGGGAAATAAATTTTGGGAAGCTAAATTTGTAGTTCCTATTTCACATTCTTTTCTCCTTTTAAATCAAGATGTGAATGTTGTGATATGCATTCTGTGTGTATGGTGATCCTTGCTGTTGCATCCCATAACAGGAGGAGGGAGAGGAAGTGTTTTTGTATTTGCTCTGCTCTGAAGTCTTCTTTGTCTTGCCAAAATTTCTTCTTTGGCATTTTTTCCGTATCTGGCTCATTGAAGCATGCATTTGTTTTCCATTAGTTTCTTCAGTTAATATGATGAGTTTCATTATTTTATTTTTAAGTACTGCATTTGAAATGAAAAAACACCCTCATTCAATGGTCTGATAAACTGGTGTTATTTGCTGTCTTTGCCTCAGGTCCTTCTTTTCACTCATTTTCCTTCTTTTTCTCTTTGATTCACATCTTGGAGCCAGCTTTGCTCATGCATACATCATTTAATGTGTTTTCATGAGTGTGGTACTGCACACAGAAACCCCCAGTGTGAGCCCTAGCCTGCTGTGAACTCTGCTCACCTCACCTGTGTGCTGGGAACAGAATGCTGGAGGTACCAGGGACAAGATGGTGAAAAAAGCAAGGTGTGCTAAGGAAGCACTAACATTTTTGAACTATCTCTCTTGGCTGGTTGATTCACTTTCTATCTATCTACATCTTCCACATCTGTTCTGGGCTTCTTCTCCTTTGACAGAAGGAAGTAGAAATAAAAAGTGCACAGGAGAATAAGTATTGAGAAGTAACACTGAAGTAAGATTTTTCACAAGCTTTCTGTGTCCTATAAACCCACCACAGAAGTAGGGCCATAGGATCAAACCTCCCAAACTTCATACTATAAAGCTTCCTCTATGAAACCCTAATTTTTTCTCTTTTCCCTTAAGTAGAGATTTAAGCCAACAGATAAGTCTTGAGTCTTGCCTCATAGACCAAAGGTAAATAAATCCCCCCAGCATACACTGGCAGAGAAATTTAAAAGTTACATTGTCCTTATGGCTGCATTTTCTAAAATGTCTTTTCTCTGCCAGCACTTTTGGTCATAAGCCTGCTTCAGCAAATTCTGCACTCGCATTTATGCCCTCAGTCTGTACTAGTCATAACAGGAGAGGTGATTTCTACCACATTGAATTGTTTTGTAATTCAAATTATAATCAGTTACAATCAGTAAATATTTATTGGGGTGAGGCAGCAAGAGAGACTGTGCTGGGCTTGCTGGGACGGGGTGTTTCAATTAATTTTGAAGTGTTCTAACTGCATTAATGTACTGTTTCTTTCTTTCATGTCCTTTCCCACCTCAGAAAGTGATGAACTGAGGGATCAATATTTGTTCTGTCTAAACACCAGTTTAAAATTCCAGTTTGAACCATTTTCTCATTGTTGTGCCTTTGCCTTTCCTCTGTGTTTCTTCAAAGAGGGAAAAAATCCCCAGGCTGAGATATTAGTCAAAGAGTTTTGTCTCTCTAGCAGGTCAAAAAATGTGAAGTGGCTTCTGAACTTGGGCATACAAAAGCTCCCTGCATTGAATGGCTGCTTTAGATGTAGGTTTTGAAGAGGGAATTGCATCTCCCAGCACTCTGGTGAAGCTTTTTAATACATTAATTGATGGGCAGAGGGAAAGCCAGGCATGAGTTCACAGAGGAGTAATTTAGTAGGAAATCAAAGTCGCCCAAGAGAGAATTTTAACACTCTTCATCCTCCTCCGGAAAATACCTACTTTCCCAGTTATCTTCACCTCTTGGGGAGTTTTTTACCTGTGATCAGCAGCAGTTTGATGTCCCTGGATATGCTATGTTGCTGTCCATAACTTGAGTGCATGGGAGAACTGGCTGCAATCCCTGGATAAACACCCATGTACGTGCCTGCCCTCCATGCCAGGCCAGAGGCAGCCCTTGGCAGGAGCCTGCCTATGACCCAGCCTGTTGTGATTCACTGCCCAGTTTATTGGTGCAAATGGAGGCAGCCAGCTGATGTTAACTCACAGAGGTGTGAACTGGAGCAGATGAAATGCTGGCCTGCATCTTGTCTTGTGGCTGAGGGGCAGCAACCTGTGTGGAGGAGCAGCAGAAAGCAAGTCATAACTGCTGCCAGGATGGCCAGGCATCCTCTCTGAACATATTTTTCTGCCCCAGTTTAATCTCCCTGGTTCTCAAGTCTTTGTGCTTTTACTCACTGAGAGGAGTTTTGATGCATTTCCCCATCCTCAACATTTCCACTTTGCCATTCATTCCTTGCCTCATGATTAACTGTGTTTGAAATTGGACACAGAGGCATGTGCAAGTGGAAAACCAAAAGAGAAGTCCCAAACTGTGCTGTTACTATTAATGGCAGGGCTAGCAGCCAGCGAGTTCACTTGGTTATGCCAAACCCAGATTAGACAGTACAAACCCTGACAATTTGGTATTAGTTTCTGAAGAAATTATTTAAAGTCTGTTTTCTACTGGGGAGACAAGACTGCATTTTGCATGAAAAGAATAACTTTCTTTAGCTGTTGAGCAAACGCAGAGCATCTGCCTAATATATATATCCAAGAAAATGTAGGCAGAAAATGTTCATTTTGGAACTTAGTGGATGAAATTTTGTCCCTTTGGAGTAAATGGGAGATTTGCCATTGACTCCAGTCAGGCAGGCGTTTCACCCGATACTTTTTGCATATGTTTTTATATGTTACGATAATTCATGAATGAACTAAAATAGTCCTGTAGAGAATATACAAGGATTGTTCTTCTCTGGCTTAGGGGGAGCAGCCTTCATTTATACTGGGGTCCTTGGAAAGAAATATGGATGGGAGAGTCTTTACCACATTAACAATACATACTTGATCTTGTATCTCTGTTTTGTGTAATCTATCAACAGCAGCATTGCACAGAGTTAGCTGAGAAAGGAGCACAGATGGGAAGAAAATGTTTGAAACCAGATCTGAAGGAGGCTGAGGTGACTTTTCTGGATGGGGGTCGTAATCAGCATAGAAAGCAGAGTATCTTGCCCTTTGAGGATGTCTGTCTTAGGTTGTTCCAAGTCTATGATCCAAAGGCCTAGCTGGGCTTCCAACCTCATTCTGGCTGGATTTCTGAATGCTTAAGAAATCATTAGTAGCCAGGAGATCTTTGGGGGTTTATTTGTTTGTTACCTGGCATAGGGAGATTTTGAAGAATCCTTGTGGACACACACCTTGTCATTTCAGCCAGGTTTCTGCCTCCCAGCATCAAGTTCCTTCAACATGCTCCTTATGAAGATGCATCTTCTACCTGATGAGAAGCTGATACCCATGGACATTATGGGCTGGTTTTATCCCCTGTGAATGCACAATGCCTGTGCTCCATAGTCTGCTTTGGCCACCTCTTGCCTTGATTGGAATATGTTAGTCTTGGCCCAGGAAGTTCCAACAGTCCAAAGGAGCTTGTCCTTTCCTGGCTTAGCCACCAGTTAGGGCTGGCCCTCAGCCTGGAAGGCTGCTAATGTAAGAGACAGAAGGGGTAGCTGGAGAGCCATTTCTGTTCTGTTTCTGGAAGAAACTTCCATTCTTGTCCTGGTCAGAACATCTCCAGAGGATGAATAAGTGGTTTGGAACTTGGGGAAGGAGAGAAAGAGGATGAAGTTAATGCCATGATATTTTCTGTTGTAGGACTCTGGTTAGCAGGTAATTGGGGGAATCCTCCATTACTGTAACTGCATTTAGCTTCAATATGCAGTGAAGTGACCACCTAGAGAAAATAAAACCATAGCTAAATTAAAGCCCATGTAAATCAGAGCAGGAGCAGATATTACAAATAATTGGTAGGATAAAAATGTTGGTGATGCTGTTGACTGCAGAGTAGAGAAGTCCCAAACTTTTACTGACAGATCTGCTTTGCCCAGCTTGGGTGTGAAAGCAGTAGAGCTGTTTGGATGGTATTGTGTGCAAGTAAATAAGCTTGTCTTTTCAGAGCAACTGGGTATCTTCCTGTTGCTGTGGTATGACTAATCCCAGCCATGATATTTTGCTTCCTTGTAGTTAAAAGACATCTGTATTTCCAAGTGGATCCTACAGTGACTACATGGCAGTTACTGCAATTAAAAAGGTGTGATTTAAATTAAAAGATTATTTTAGTCATTGCTAAAGACTTGCGTCTGTTTAGCAGCCTAACAGTGCACAGTTTGGAGAGGTCTGGATTTTTCAATTCCCTGGTATACTACTGAGTCCTGAATTCTAGCTGGTACTTCTGCTATAGCCCTGTGCCTTCAACCTAGGCAGTAATGGCATAAAGTTGTCGCAGTAAATAAAAATTTCAGATAAAGGCTTTAGTGTTCAAGCAAAGAAGCCTTTGGGAATATTTCAACTCATTCTGATTTCCTTTAAATATTATCTTGGCCACAAAATACTATTATTTGTCCTTGCAATGTGGTTTTTTTTCTGGAAGCCTTTAACACAAATTCTCTTGTATCATATTGTAATGTAATAAATTTTCGTGGTTTGGCTGATGTTGTGGTTTAAGCCTGTTCTAAAACAGAAGGAAGAAAAGTAGCCTAAAATAGCAATTAGAAGAGAGATTTGAGGGTTATGAATTATTTTCTATTCCTGTCACTAGCTTAGCTCTCAGCTCAGCATGCCTTGAAGTTGCAGGAAATGTTTTATTGATTTCAGTAGATCTTGGTTCAGGTGCATTTAGTCTAACCTTAGACAAGTCAGGTGCCTTCTGTGCTTGGGACTGAAAAATACATGTTCTGCTTACCCCTCCAACAGATCACTGTAAAGATTCATTCATTCATTCACATCTGTAGAGAGCTTTAGGGCTTGTAAATGAATGCCACTTTCTAAAGTAAAAACTATTATTTCAATGTAGATGAATTCATTTTACCTTCCCACCAGCTGCCAACAATCTGTTTAGTGCAATGAAATTCTGACAGCCTGTGTCAACAACCGAAAGCTCATTCATGACAGAGAGAAAAAAAAGGGGAAAATTCAGACCTGAACCCTTCCCCTAGCAGAGAATGGCTTTGTGTATGAAAATAAAAATTTTGTCTATCATTTCAAAAGGCCCTCTCATAAAAGAAATGCACATTAAATTAAAACTGCTGTTAGTTTTTCATTCCATTGCACTGCAGACCCCTCCTGGCTCTTGATGAAGAGTGAGGTGAAATATCGCACAACTGAGCTACAGAGAAAACAGCAAGCTGTTCCAAGTGCATAAGCCAAAATGAGCATTCAGAGAGAGATCACCCTGTCATGAGCTCATGCTGGCAATATGTTTTTTTCTATGGGTGTAAACTGAGATTTGAGCCTGAGAGAGACTCCATATTCAGCCCTGCAGGAGCACTTTTGTGCATGTTGTTTTCTTTAGAATAAGTGAGGAAGTTGTGAACTGCTCCCAGACCTAAAAAATACCTACAGCCACAGTGAGTTCAATGGCCTTCTCCCCTTCCACCCCCCCATGCAGCAATAAACTGAAGATGGAGTCAGAGAGAACACATGCGGGTTTTACTGAAGGAACAATTTTGCCCTGTGTGATTACTTGGGTTTTGTGGTGGTCTGAGCATTTTGCGTGCTTTCATGTGGGAGGTGGTAGGCAGATGTATGTTTGTGGTGGGCAGAGGCAGGGACATGGTGGTCAGGGCTGGGAAGCTGGAAGGCAGACTGAGTCCCTGTGTGGGGCAGGCATGATCTGGAGCCTGATGTCCCTGCCCATGTGTGGTAGTGGGGAGCCCATCTGTATCATGACTCTGGGCAGAGCCCAAAGTCAGCAGAGTGCCCAGTTTCTCTGTTCTCTGAATTTTCAGTCAAATAAGTACTGTGCTGTAGAGGAACAATGTCATTTGAATTTACTAGGATATTTTATGCCCTTCTCAGTGCTGGTTTATTTTTGCTAGATGTGAACAAAACTGGGATTTCTGGTATAAACTGCCCCTTCCAGGCAGTCACACCTCCCTCTGCCTGAGGTCTACTCCCAGCAGAATGTGATCTGTTGCACATCCTGTTCTAGAGCTAAACACTTCACAATTCCTTTCAAGAGTGTCATATCACTCTTATTGGTAAAGTCTGAAAAGCATAGAATTAATTCTTTTCCTGGGTGACCTAAAAAAGGCTAGTAACTCTTGTTAGGAAAAAAAGTTATTTAAAAATAGATGTACTTTTCTAACCCCTAAAGTGCTGGCACCCAGTTTTAGAGTATGACTGTGGCTGGGGGCATTGTGGCACTGGGAGAGGCCACCCCAGCTGTGCTGTACCCAAGACACCTACTCCGATGAACATGTTTAGGAATCCAGTTTCATTATCCGGATGGCATTTTTCAGAGCAGTTTAGAGATGGGATGCATTTTGAGTTATTTTGAAAGAAGCAACCATAAACCCTTTGATGCAGGAATTCAGAAACAATGTGGTCAAGTCAGGCATGAACACATGGCAAATGTAATTGAAATAGTAAGCTGGGCCTACAGACAGTTCTTGCCTAAAATTAGCTGTAGGAATTTAGTCTTTCTATGATATCTTCTTGTTCCTGTTGTCATATTCTAGTGCATGAATGGACATGGGTTTAGAAGTCCTGCATTCCTTTTACAGATGCCTAGCAGCCTTTCTTTTTCCTCTAAATACATAACATAAGTTTATCTTATGCCTTACTTAAAGGTTTAAGAAACTTCTCCTTCCTATCCTTTTTGTCTGAGTTCACTCTGAAACACACTGATTTCTATATTTACTGCAGTCTGATACATGGAAGCGCTGCAACCCATACCTAGGGTTATGTTAAAGGTAACCTAGTCAAAGATGTGAATATTTGTGAATATTCTAGGAGTGATGAAAAAAACATTTAGAAATATATTTTTATTGACTATTTTATGGTGGGGAATAATCTGCTGTGGATAACAGTGTGATGTCCATGTTCGAAGCTTTAAAACCACTGTAGCAATGCTGTGATCTCAAGCATTTCATAACTGACATTCCCACCACCAGAGCAGAAAATACAAAGCTAAAATTGGTAAAAGCCTGTGTTATTTTATTCTTGAACACACACAGAGAAAAAAAAAAAAAAAAAGGTGAGCAGTGAAATACAACTAGAACAGGCTGGGAAAAGCAAGCAGGGAAGAACAAGCCCAGAGCCAGTGCTTTGGGATGCAGGAAGTGCAGGTTGCATTGCTGATCCACGCATGGAGTGAGGGCTCCACAGCGAGATCCCCACCCCAATGCACTCACTGTCTGTCATCACTGTCTTTGCAAAACTGCAAAGACTGTTTGGCACTAGAAACTGTGATGGTGAGATGGTTGAGGCTTTTCCAGCATATAACCCCACCTTGGGTCTGTTCTTTCAGGCAGGGGCCCCTTAGGGTGGTGCTGTGACACCACCAGCTGAAGAGCAGGTTCAGTTTCACCTCAGGGGTCTCTGTCCATTGCAAGATGTAAATGTGCCCTATCTTAGCATCTGCCTGCCTGTCCTCTGTGGAATGGTGATTATGAGCCTTCTCAGCCCCATAAAGATTCTGTAGTGATAAACCCTGTAAAAATAATGATAAGATCTTGGATAATTCAGTGACAGCACCATAAAAGTAGGATTTTCCCCTGCTGACATGAAGAGGCTCGAGGAAGCTGTCAGAACTGCTTTTAGATGCAGCTTATATGACCTAAATTAAAACAGGCAATCATCTTCTGTCTCCAGCATTCATATGGTGTACTTTCAATCAAATAAGATTCATTACTTAAGATTTGTATAAATTTGTTTTCACAACTAGTAAAAATGGGTGCCTATGGAAAAGGGGCTAGGTGCTCCACTACCACCAACCAAAGTGACATGAGCAGAATTACCCAGCAATTGTACATATTGGCATTTGTGTTACAGCTGCCAATACAAACAAACCTGCTACAGGAGGTAACACTAACATCTGCTCCCCTATGGCTGCTGGGGGGTTTTCACCCCATCCAGCCACACCTCCAGCTGTCACCTCCCAAAGAAATACGTAGTACTGCATAATACTGTGTGCCCTGAAAATCAGCAGGTCAGGGCACTTATACTGGGACAAAGAGGATTGCTTTGTTCTTGTGTATTTATAGCTTCATCTTAATAGACTGTTTAAGAAAACATGTGAACCTTTCAGGAATGTAATTGTGGTAGTGTCAGTTGTAGCACAGCAGCCAAAACTCAGGCATCAAAACTCGTTATGAAATTATCATCTGGAAGAGGAATACAAAGGCTCAAAAACTGCTGGTGAATTCATTGCTTTTAGTGTTTGCACACGTGAGAGAGAGAAAATAGCCAGGGGCATTAATTCACACGTGGATTATGGTATATTTCACTTTTAAAAGCAAAGCTCTTTTCTGATTTACAGCTATTTAAAATAATTACTTAGCTCAATGCAGCAAGGGAATCAGCTGGCAGAGTGGCTTAGCATATTAAGATACAGCTTTATGTGTAGACCCTCCCTCCTCTCAGTGCCACAAGTCCTCAGCAGGGACCTCAGCTGATGAAGTGATAGCAGCAGGTTTCCAGTCTCAAGCACACTGTGTGGGCTGCTCTTCTGTGATCAGGGCAGCTGCCCTGGGAAGCTGGATTTTCATAGATGGGAAAGCCAGAAAGGAACAGCCTAATCTTTTAGCCTGACTTCATTTTACTCAGTAATTCCTGCCTAAAGCCCTGTCATTTGTGGCTGAAATAGAACATGTCTGTTAGCTGTCTAATCTTGATTTAAAGACTGCAAGGGACAGAAAATGCATCCTATCCCATGGCATGCCATTGCAATCGTTCTTGCTATTTGCATTTTGTTTGCAGCTTGAACTCTGCTAACTGACTTTTAACTTCCAACTACTGTATTTTGGCTCGCTGGCACCACTAGTGCTGTGCACAGTGCTGGCCAAACTTAACATCAGCCAACTGACGTCACTGAAGGGAGATCTGGGAAGAGCTAATTCAGAGCAATCCTCTGCTTGATGACTTCTGTGTCTTTAGATATGGTTGTAATGGTTTTGTTTTGCATGCTCTCAGACAGTTCTTGATTTTTAAGCTTCAAAGCTTAGAGAGACATAGATTGGGAAGCATAATAAGTGCTAGGATATCATCTCCTGTAGATATGGAATAACTTTCATAATGCTGCACTCACGTCCCTGATTTAAGAGGCTTCATCCAGATGAAGATTATCTTGATTTGGAGCTCCTGCAAATGGGTTTGGTCATTTCATACTTTCAGTATCATCTGCAGTTCAGACAAACACATCAGATAACAGGATTTGGTCCCATTTTGTTTCTTATATCTGCATGCATCTTTTTTTCTTTCGTTTTTCTACACACATAGAATTTGACTACTGGATCTGATTGCAGGTTGTAATCTATTATTGTGTGAGAAAAGTTGGTAATGCAGATAATCTCATAAATTTTATGTGAAAATTCAACATAGTGGTCAAGGGAGATATTATATCCAAGGAGTATTAAATCCAGCCTGGGATATATTTTTTCACTCTTTCTGGAGCTACCTTTCAGGTTTTAGAGAGGCCACCGGGATCTGGATTCAGCAGTGGCAAGCAGATGGCAAAGGACAGCTTTATGTGGAATGCAACCCATGTAGTAGGAAGCTCTTGCGTGTTTATTCCTGGCCTGTAAGGGTGAACCCTTTGTCATCCTAAAGAGATTGCTTCAAATCTGCATCAGCTTGTTGGAATAATAGATAGCTAAAGAAATAAGCCTTTTTTCTATTTTAAAGATAACCCCATATCATGTTAATTACAAATGAGGCAGTGAACAGCTATCAAATATGGGGTCTTTTACTTTTGGATAAAATCTCATTGCTAGATTAATTAAATCTGTGACCAAGTTTATAAACTAAATATAGGTACAGATATAAAAGTAGTTAGGATGTCAAAATCTGAATGAACACCTACCTAGTATAATAATTTAATATGTTAATATTTTTTAAATATTAACATAATTAAACTAATATATTAAGTAATTAATAAATATTTGATATTTTCTATAAACTTTGTTCATAATAAAGGATCAGTTATATATATATTGTTCCTAACAAGAAATGTCCTCATCCTGCAGTGGATAGTGGGATAAATTTAACATGTGTAGGACATAGCCAATTTTTTCAGGCAAATCTAAGTATATTTGAGCAATCATCTTATAAAGTGATTGGATTTGCAGCTGGGAAGGTGTGTAGAAACAGAATGGGATCAACAGCGAAGAGATGGATGAAGATCCATAAAATGGAAACCCAAAATTGGGACAGACGATTAAGTCTGGTCGACAGCACATGAGATAAGTGGACTAGAAATAAAGTTAATGTGAAAATATTGATCTGAGTAATCCCACCTTAGATGGTTACATCTGAGTGACAAATTCTGAAGTAATTGCCCACAGAAGGCAGCAGCAACATGCTCTACAGGTGCAGTGAAGGCATTGTGGTATATCTGGAATGAAACTGAAAAACCCCACTACTACTATCTGTACTAAGAACAGTATGAAAGTCTTTCCTACTTTTGAAAACTGACTCAGGTGTATTATTTCCAGCAAGATTCTGGCAACTACATTATTTTTCCACAGAGAAGGCAAAGCACCTATTATTTCACAGCAAAAGGAGTTCAGCAAATTAGCTTGTGATTAAGAGTTAAATGATGGCTACCAGAAAAAAGAAATACTCTTAATTACATTTCTCTGCATTTATAAGAAGAGAAGTCCCTACATAGCTTTTTATTATAGTAACTGTGACCAGCCTCCATGTGGTCACCAGCAAATCTTTTGTGCAGCTGACACTGCTTCAAGGAGGTGTTGCTGAAATCAATGTATGTGTGTCTGGGGAACTGTAAATAATGAAACACCTGATGCTCTGCAAAGTGAACGCTTTCTCCATATATCACATATTACAGGCTGAATATCCATAGTGACCCCAGTCAGTGAGGCTGGAGACAAACATCCTTTCTTAGATCCAGCTGCAGAAGTTGAAGATATTAGCGCTTCCCCACGCCACAATTTTGCCAGAAAGCTGATTTATATGGGCGTTCTGTAACCCAGCATAGGAAAAAAAATCACTGGGGTTAATGGAAATCATTGTTTCAGCATTGCTTAAACTAATCTCTGTCCTTAAACTAAACCCACAGAGGATCAGGGAACGCCACCTGGTAGGCAGAAATGGAAGCATGGTGCCCACTGGCTGAAAGGCAGTAACAAGCAGCTGAGACCATGCTGTCTTCAAACAGCAGGAAATAACTTAATGGAAAATTTTTCAGGTTTTATTTTATTAGCTTCAGCTCTGCCTGTAGCAGTTCAGCCACGCTCTGCCCTCAGCTGGCTGCTACCGCCCATCTAATGAGCGCTGGAATGGATCCTGCAGCGCTCCCGCCCTGCGTCAGCCCCAAGTCAGGTGGCTTGGCTTAAACTGCTGCTGCTGCTGCTGCTGCTGCGGCTGCTGAAGATGGTTTGCAGTGAGCCAGCGAGTGCCAGAAAAGGAAGTGGTCATACTCCTTTACCACCTCAGCCATGTCTTCAGCATGGCAGAGTCACACCTTCAGCTGCCACATCTGTTGCGTGGGTGAGGCAGTATGTGTAGGTAGAATTAACTCTGTTATTGATCGACCTTTGTGGTTGCAGCAACACTATCTCTGTTTCAGTGATCTCTTGCACTCTAGTGTCATACCTGGCTTTAGTTTGCTATAGTTTAATTCTCCTTGAAGGAAAAAGAATTTCCAATTAATCCAAGGAGGATTAAGCTATAGTAAATTCTGATTTGCAAATATGGGCTGTTTAAATTTGAGCAGCTGATACAGCTATCACCTTCCATCTTCCTTCCTTGCTCCTTTCCTGGAGGTTGGGTCCCTGCCACAGGACAGCTGAATTTGGCATGTGGAGCTTCTTGGGAGCACCAGAGTTCACTGCCTTGCATAGTGGATTAGAGGGATGCTCATGTAGAGTTACCTGAAGACATAGGGTTCGAAACTTCTGTGGCTTGAAAGTGGATTCCTGTGCTGTTCACTTGCCTACAAAGTGAGAGGTGGCCACCTCCAGGAATGGGATTGGAGAACAGCAGAAGTAACTTTCTTCTATCTAACTGAGCAGGCTGGCTCACCAACAGGCAATCCCTTCTAAACTGGAATGCTCAGGCAATTTGTGTACTCTAACCAAGATCCCTCATCTTCAAATAATATGCTTCACCTCCTGTCCACTTTTTACAGTGGGATACTTTGTAGATCTGAGGAGCTGACAAGTGTCTTTACTATGGGAGCGATCTGTTGAGGATATATGAGGTGGCTAGTACACTAAAACTTTGACACCCTGCTTCCCCTGGGATAATGTCATTGTGGCAGCTTCCTGCCACGTCTTAGAACTGTCAGTTCTCTTTTTTGTGTAGGTCAGCATGCCACTGAGAAGATGGGGAACAGCAGGGGCAGCTAAATATATCCAGGAGATGGCAAACATCTCCTCAAGATTTAGAGACTTCTGTTTGTGATTTGTGGAAGAAAAGAATGAGGTCATGAACATGGCAAAAGAGAGGAAGAGAAAATGTTTAAGAAAGGAATGGAAGAAAGAATAAACTCAGAGAAGGCAGAAACAAAGAAGGTAGAGGAACACTTAAGAGGAAAAGCTCATGCTCACAGTAGGCAAAACATCTATAGTGTCCCAAAGATGTAGTATTTCTGGAAACATGCTGTAGTTGGGCAGTGCTTTCATATGACTTTACTTCATATAAAAGTGTTAAAGTGTCCTAGTTTCACAAAATACATGAATACTGGCAGAACCACAGAAAACTACGTTAGTCTTATTTTTCCTCTGCTATCTTTATGCATGCTGTATCTGAAGACAAAATTTTGGTCTTTAGGCACTGCCTGACCATGTCAACAGCAGGTTTTGTTTAGTGTTTTGGTGAATGTGCCTGATTGAACATGATTCACATGTTTTCTTAGTGACAGCATGGGCTGCAAGGGACATGGCTGTTTTTCCAAACTTGCTGTGATTCAGTGGAATTCAGGCATTTTCATATTGAACATCTGTGACTTGGGGAGGATCCATGTGTTTTCTCAATGAATATGAACTAAGCTGGCAAGGGTCTCTGCATTTCCTTCTTGCTTCTATGCTTGTAATTATCACAGTGTATAAATATACAGAGACTTTCTCAGAATGTGCCTAAGAAGATCTGACAAGACCTAAGCTTTGCTCTGCCCCGCTTCTCTGTGTAAGGAGGCAAGTCAGATACAGCGGATGTGATCTCATGTGTTCCCCCTCCTGTCTACACACATGCAGTAGGACTTCTAAACTTACTTTAGAACCTAGTTCTCTCTCTTAACCTGGATATGTGGTATTATGTAGGTCTCAAAAATGTTGAGAAAAAATCCTCTTCATCTTCTCCTCACTTGCAGCGAGTTTGCTCCCTCCTTAGAGTGCTCTGGCAGTGTACTTGGGTAGTTCTTCCATGACTTGGAAAAGAGGCAAATAGTAAAACAGCTGCCCTGTCAAGTGCCCCTTCATAGGAGAGGACTAAGCCATAGTAACTCCTCCTGCTACTTACTGTCTTTGCCCTGATTTTACTTGTCTGTCCTGGGATGAATTTACTTTTCTCTGAGCAGCAGTTAGATTCTTGCCTGAAAGCTGAAGTTAAGTTTGTAAAGGATCAGTGGGAACAGCAAGAGACTAGTAACCACTAAAGTATTGTACTTGGCTCTCGTGGATAGATGGATGGTTGGTACTTAGCATTTATACGACACTGTGTATTCTTGGTGTAATTGAAAAATACATATTCATTCTTAGACCATTCTGAGATAGATATGGGAGTCAGGAATAGTGGGAAAGGAAAGAAGTGTCAGTCTTGCTGAAACTGACTGAAGTTTCTACTTAAAGCTTACTTCTGGTAAATGCTTTCCCGCCATGCTGAGTTGCGATTTACTGACCTAGTACTAGGATAACAAGCAAGCCTTTTAATGGAAAATGAGGACCAGAATATTAAGGCGAGACAAATCCTTGCTGAATTGTGCAAACTCGTTTATCCTCGCAGATTTCTGTTTCATTTAAATTCCTGTCCTTCACGAGCCATGCCTCTGCATATACAGGCAGCCCGTGCGCTAGTCACGCTTTGTCCCACCAGCTGATTCCCCGAGTAATTCATTTCGGCGAAGACCTCTCCGGATCCTGGGCGGCACCTGAGCAGCGCCACACCATCCCGACCCAGCTCTACACGTCCGTGCGCGGGGGACGCGGCCGCCCCCCCGGCAGCTGGGTGGGTGAGTGGGCGGGCGGTGGCCCCCAGGGCTGCGGGGGCGCGGCGGGGCGGGGGCTGCGCAGGGCGGTGGCGGCGGGAGCCGCTCTCCCGCCTCCTCGCACACGCTCGTCCTTCTCATCACCGGCGGCGGCGTTCGGAGTCGCTCCCGCGGCTGCGAGGCGGAGGCACCTGCGAGGCGGTGGCACGGAGCAGCACGGCGCGGGCTGCCCGCGATGTCGGCTTAGCGGCCAAGCATGGCGCGGCGGCTGCCGGCCGGCAGGTGCCGGGGCGGGCAGGGCGGCGCTCCCCCGACGGGACGGACGCTGGCGCTGCTGCTGCCGCTGTGGCTGTGCGCGGCGGGCGGCGGCGCGGCGCCGGTGTATAACCTCAGCCTGGCAGTGGACGAGGGGCTGCCGGCCGAGACGCTGGTGGGCGACATCCGCGCGGGGCTGCCACCGGGCGCGGACCCGCCCGGGGGCTTCCTGCTGTCGGAAGGGAGCGGCGAGTCGGCGGTGCTGGCGGACTTCCACGTCCAGCCGGAGACGGGCATCATCCGAACGGCGCGGCGGCTGGACCGGGAGCGGAGGGCGCGCTACATCTTCGCGGCGGCCACGCTGCGCGGCGAGGTGGTGCAGGTGGAGATCGCTGTCACCGACGTGAACGACCACCCGCCGCGCTTCCCGAAGGACAGTCTGCAGCTCAACATCTCCGAGCTCAGCCCGCCCGGCACCGCTTTCCGCCTGCCGGCTGCCCGCGACCCCGACGCCGGCGGCTTCGGCACGCAGGGCTACGCGCTGCTGGAGGAGGGCGGCGCGGCGGGGGAGCCGCCGCTCTTCCAGCTGCGCTATGTGCGGCCGGAGCCGCTGGAGCTGGTGCTGCTGCGGCGGCTAGACCGCGAACGGGCGGACGTCCACCGGCTGGTGGTGGAGGCGTGGGACGGCGGCAGCCCGCGGCGACGCGGCCGCCTGCGGGTGTCGGTGCGGGTGCTGGACGAGAACGACAACGCGCCCGCCTTCAGCCGCGGCGAGTACCGGGCGCGGCTGCGGGAGGACGCGCCGCCGGGCACCGCCGTCTGCCGCCTGCGGGCCACCGACCCCGACCTGGGCGCCAACGGCGAGGTGCGGTACGCCATCAATCGCCGGCAGAGCGACCCCGACGGCTACTTCGCGGTGGAGGAGCGCAGCGGCGTCCTGCGCCTCCGCCGCCCGCTGGACCGCGAGGCGCGGGCCCTGCACCGCCTGGTCGTGGAGGCGCGGGACGGCGGCGCCCAGCCGGAGGTCTCCAGCGTCCTCGTCTCCGTGGCCGTGCTGGACGTGAACGACAACCGGCCCTCCATCCGTCTGCTCTACCTCACCGAGACCGGCGGCCCGCGGGTTTCCGAAGGGGCGCGGCCCGGCGACTACGTGGCCCGAGTCTCCGTCTCGGACGCCGACGAGGGCGGCGACGAGGAGGGCGCGGAGGGCGACGGCGGCAGCGTCGCGCTGGCCCTGCTGGGCGGCGACGGCGCCTTCGCCTTGCGGGCGGCCGGGGCCGGCGTCTTCTTCCTCTGCGTTGCGGGGCCGCTGGACCGCGAGAGCCGCGACCTGTACGAGCTGCGGCTGGTGGCCACGGACGGCGGCACGCCGCCGCTCTCCGCCGAGGAGCCGCTGCTGCTGCGCGTCGCCGACCTCAACGACGAGACGCCCGCGTTCCCGCAGCCCCACTACCACGCCGCCGTCTCGGAGGCCGCCTCCCCCGGCACCGCCGTGCTCCGCCTCAGCGCCTCGGACGCCGACGAGCCGGGCTCGCCCAACGCCGAGGTGCGGTACGCGCTGGAGGGCGACGCGGCCGCCCTGGCCCTGCTGCGCATCGACGCGCGGAGCGGCGCCGTCAGCACCCGCGCGCGCCTGGATCGGGAGCGGCAGGCGGCGCTGGAGCTGCGCGTGGTGGCGCGGGACAGCGGCGTCCCGCCGCGCGCCGCCGCGTGCCGCCTCAGCGTGCGCGTGGAGGACGCCAACGACAACGAGCCGCGCTTCGAGCGCGCCGTGTACCGCGCGCGCATGCCCGAGCACGCCGCGCGCGGCCGCCGCCTCCTCCAGGTGAGCCCCACACGGCCCGGCGCGGTCCGGCCTTGGTCGGTCCGGCGCGGTCCGGCCTCCGGGGCCGCTGCCCTGGAACGCTTGCGCTCCATGGCACCGCCGCCGCGCTCCAGCACTGCCGCGGGAAGCGGGGAGCGCGGCAGGTGGAGCGCAGCTAATCAGCGCGGCCCTCGTACCGCCATCCTCACAAGCGCCCTGAGAAACGCGTTCCTTGTCCCGTAACACTTGCAGCGTGGGCAATGAGCACAGCTCAGGTCTTCAGAGGGAGTCAAGTGTCAGCTCTGGTTAAACCTCAGAGGGAGTTAAACCAGCTGTGATACTTCTGAGGACTTGAGATGGTGTTCAGAGAGCCGGTAGGACCCATCCCGAGGGCAGCATGACCCAAACTGAGCCAGAGAGAAGGGCAGCCAGTGTAACACACAATTAAAATGCACTTCGGGATCTTTGTGATCGTTCCCGAGCTTTCTGCTAACGATGTGAATCAACTCACCCTGCCTTTGCAGAAACTGATTAGTCCTAATAGAGAAAAAAGTTCTACTTGTTCGTAAAAACCCCTTTTTATTCTTTGCAGGTGAGGTTGAATGGAGGCTTTGGAGGGCCAGAAATTGACAGAGAGCCCTTTTGCTTTTAGCTTGGAAAAGCGTTGCAGAATGCATACCTTTGAAATGAACAAAGCCTTTTCCATCAGAAGAAAATTCACAGCAGTTGGGCCTGTGAATGCTTCTGAGTTTGTGCAGAACTTACACGAATTTGGGAAAAACCATTACTTAAAGAGGAGACCTAGGGAGAACCGCAATGTGTTTCCTCAGTACATTTGATGAAAAATCAATGTCTTTATCTTCAGTTGGCCTACTAAATTAATTTTCTTCTTTTCATATCCGGAGTCACTGGTGATACTTTGGGTCTGACAATAGCTGATTGGAACAAAAGGTGTTTCCTTCTCTTTATATAATTTCTTCTCTTTTTTTCCAAAATGTACTCTGACCTCAAAAAGTACACAATTTGTACAGCACTAATACAATTTAATCGATATAATTTCTTCTCTTTTTTCGAAAATGTACTCTGACCTCAAAAAGTACACAATTTGTAAAGTGCTAATACAATTTAATCTATAAAACCTTGGGCAGGTTGAGCTCATGGAGCTTTTCATTTGGTATCCCAAATCAGAAAGAAAATCCCATTACTACCCTTTCTTTTTCGTTCAACACCATGGGGGGAAGAAAAAAAGAAAACAAACAAACAAACAAACCAACCCAGAACATCGTGCACCGGTGGCCCCTGGAAAGCCCAGAAGAAGAATAACAACATAATTTTGGGCGCTGGCGATGTCCCGGGGCGGGGCGAGCGGCGGTGCGGCAGCCCCGGCCCTGGCGCGGGCGTCCGTGGTGCTGAAAGGCAGCGGGGCCGGCGGGGAGCGCTGCCGCAGCCCGACACCGCGCCCGGGCTGATGGACGGCGGCTGTTTGCTTTTGATTGAAGCGGGTAGAAGCCTCCCGAAGGGTTTCTGAGGGTTTCAAATCGTGGTTTTACTACTGTTTTTTTCTTTAATGTTTTGATGCATTAATAGCGCAGATTTTCTAGGGCCGCACATGTCATGCACTGTGATGTCATGGGCGTGGATATCGCTCATGGTGCACTGAATTTTGGAAGTGTCACCATGCTGCCATAATCCTGTTTAGAGAGTAGAAAGTAATAGTCATGTCCTGATGATGATTTTACCAGGGGTAATAAAGCCACACATGAATGAGAAGGAGGCATGAGAGACATGCACAGGAGGAATAGCAGGTGAGCATCCTATGTATGGCCTGCCAGGAGAGGAAGCTGGTTCTGCTTGCAGCTTAATCCAGGATCATTGTAGTGATGTCCAAGTTTAATTCTACATTGTGTAGCAGGCTTAAACTTTAAAAATGTCCACCTTTTACAATTATCCTCGTATCTTTTCCCCCAGGAAAGGAAGCCTTCTGCTCAAAGATTGTGAGCAGGAAGGGCTGTCATGAAGCGGGCAGCTTCATTTATGTTGCCCCAGGAGTTGGAGTGAGTGATGAGAATGTAGAAAATAGGTTTTGGTTTGGCCAAGCTGTTTGTCAGGGTCAGTCAGCTCCAGGTGGGCTCATGAACTTCAGAGCTGGCATGAGAAGGAGGTAACCATGTTACTGTTATTGCTGTTCCTGGAGAATAGGAAACAAACCAATATATTGAAGGAGGCTACTTATGTCACATTTGCCTCTGCTCCACAGCCTGGGAGGTGGTGATAAACATTTGTTTTATGATGTTAGTCACCATCATGATACCTGGAAGTCTTCTAAACCCTCTAGTCTTTTCCCCCTGCAAGCAGAGGGGCTCTTGCAGTAGGGCATTACTGAAGTAGTCATGTTCATCAGTAACCTTTGCTTGGGGACCAGCTGGTGACAAACCATTGCCTTGTACACTGTTTGTCTAGAGCCTTCTACCTTAGTGCTTTGCTGTGCCTTTGCCCAGGCACTAAATAACTGCACAACTTGTTCTTGACTGCATGTGGATAATGGGGGATTTCTTTCCTTCTGGGAAATCTTGAACTCCTCCTTTGATCATTCAAGTTATCTCCATTTCCCCCCTACTCTCCACAGGTGTAGCCCATAATATGGGCTAGTCTTGTGAAATGGATCAACTTGCATGTAAGTCTGTATTAGTGGTTCCTCCTAGTCTGTAGGAATTCACCAATTAGAAGAATTAAGCATGTACTTAGACATATTTTACAACCACTTCTGGAAATACTGCTTTGTTCTAGGCATATGTCTGGGCTTTTCCTTGTGAACAAAAGACTCTCTCTTCCAGTGCCAATTGACCAGTCAGGGACAATCTGAATCCTGAAAAATAAATGGAATTCGTTTGCATTAACTGATGTAAGAAAGAAATGTGGCGATGTAATTATTGCATTCTCAGGGTAGATAGATAACATAGGTGGAGATCAGAAACCTGAGCAGACAAATGGGAGAAAGTTAAATGAAGAAAAGGGAAAATCAGTGGGAAAGTAGTGGGTTATCAGACTTTAGAAAGTAGAGCAGATGTATGCAGTGAAAGACCTAAGTAGAATTTTGAAGTCATTAACAGCATTTGTTTACCTTTGGCCTATTCTTTGATACTGAACTTCTGGTTTGTTACCAGTTGTTATAGACACACCTTTGTTAAAATGTAAGAATTACTGGGGGCATGCCTAAAAACAAAAAGTACAGGAAGGTAAAAGTGAACACAGCCAGAAATAAATTGTAGATCAAGGCAATTTGCAGTAACTAAAAGGGAAGCAGCAGAAGCACTCTTGGTGTCTTGTGATGTCTGCAGACATTTTAGTAATGCTTTGATTTTGGCAGATGTATCAACATCCTGGTTTCTTCATGGAGAGGTACTGCATGGTAATTTTGAGTGGCCACTGGCCTTAATCAGTTATTTTGATGATTTTTCAGCATAATACAGATCTATTTTCCTGAAGATCTTCAGCATGACCTAGAAATAAGATGGAGGAATGAGTGAGAACTCATTGGGTGCTCTCCTGTCTTTCTTACTGTACTTTCTCAAGGACCAATGGGATTACAAATGTTCCTCGACGGTTGAGTGATGGTGGTGATTGTGTCCTATTTCTGCACTCTTTAGTGTGAGCTTGACAATTTTAGGTAGATTTAGCATCTGATGATGTGTAACACTTTGATAGCTGCACCTCTGTGGCCTAAGGGTAAGGGGGTGTGACAAAGTGTCTCTCTTCTGAGCCATTCACTTATCCTATAAATGAATTAAGAAATAAAGCTCTGTCATAGACCTGCCTTGATACAGAGGTTTAATTCTGGTTACACATTTTATTTTAAAGCTTTTTTTGGTGGATGTAATGCTTCTCAATACTCATTGTTAAGGTTCTCTTTAGCACAATATATCTCGTAATTATAGTACTGTATTGCCAGATTTGTCAGGATTTCCTGTCTTCTAGCTGAAGTAGAGTATTGAAAGGCAATATTCTTTCACTCTCCTGTCTCTGAGCAGGCTACAACTTTATCTGAATTAGGAGAAATCAGCACATCATGTTGGCATCAATTTGCCTGGTATTTTTTACCTAGATGGGATGGAAACACCACATTCTCTTTCTTATCCTCCATGGACTCCTACATAGAAGAGTATTTCCCGTACTGGCTTCTGCAAAGCTTAACGATTTGGTGATGGTGACAGCTGTCAGTTCAACTCTAATTTTGAATTAATGAAGGTGTTTGTTTTGAGTTACATAGCACAGTACATTATGTATGTGTTTGGGGCTTGTAGATTAAACTTGCTTCCACTGCCAGAGTGTGCTGTAGCTGGTAGTGTATAAATGTGTGATGGTCATTCTCTTACAGTGCACGTGCATTCTTATGAATAGTCTATCAAGTTATGTACCTGTAATTGCATAGTGAAGAGAACATTGTCATGAATTAGTAACAGCCATGTCAGTAGCTTTTTAGTAAATTTATTTTCTTTTATGGTGTATTAGAAAATTCATGTTTATTGGCTTTAGAGTCATTGCTGAAAGAGCAGAGGAAGAGAAAAAACATATGTTATCTGGCAAATGATAGAGACTCACATGCATTCCAGTGTTATGACAACTTGTACTTTTCTGATCCATTAAGGAGTCTGTTTCAACTTACTGGGTAGAGTTTCTCTATTCTTTTTATTTAAAAATAACAGACTTTCTGATGCTGAGATTGTGGGAGGTTTGTAAATACTATGGTATCAAGGAAAGATTTTGTTTGAAGGTCTTAAAGCTAATCTAGGTATGCCAGGAATTATGGAATAATAAATCAGTGAGATTTTAGAAAATACTATTTAAAGGTATAATATATGTAAGAAGGATGCATGTGGTTTGAGGATTTAAGTGCTTAGTATATTTGAGAGTTATTATTTGTACTTTCTTGAAATACACATTTCCAAGAGCTACTTGCAGAAAGAGAGAATTCTAAAAAGATGTTATAACATGCATCTTCTCTAATTTTTCTCTGCCTTCTGCAAGATCAAAAAGAAAATTAAGAGGACAAAAAGGAAGGGAGGATACATTCCTGCTTTGAGGGATGGAGACTTAGAGACCGTAATCTGTCATTGAGACACTAAGCAGGTAGCACCAGCATTGGCTGCAGACCACATTTTTCTTCCTTTTCTTTCCCTGAATGTTGAAACAAGGAGCTAAAAGGACAGCCCTTTCCTTCTTGGTTTTGGTTCTGGATCATTTAAGCCCCACTGCAATTACAAAAAGCAGAAATGAACCCAGCAAAGAAGGTTCATGCAAATTCTATACAGTTATGAAATCCAACTCATCCCTGTTAGAGGTAAGCCAGAAAGAAGCTAAAGACGTCATGCCATCCATTCCTCTGCTTCTTGAGTTCTCCAGGTCTTGTTTTTCACTGTATTCAATTTAAAGTCAGCTGCAAAAAAGACAGATTTTTTTTGTTGACTTGAAATGCCACTGTGTTTTAAAACTAATACAGTTGACAACAGAGAGACCAAACCCCAGACTAAACTACAGTAACAGCAAAGAAATTTGTCATCTAATCTGTAACTATAATACAAAACTATTTACTTGTTCATCCAATTTCTATTCTTATACTGAATCTGAAAGCAGTTAACATGTCATCATTTATCGGTTAGATGTGTAATTTTGTAGTAATTATTTCTTTCTAAATTCACAACAAGTATCCCTTCTCACTCCAGAAGCTGTTCAGTAGATTCTCAGTATATTATCATATCTTTGTGGATATAAAATCGGTTTTTGTGGCTATGCACAGCTTTTTGTGATCTAATAATATGTAGCTTTAGGAAGTGTGGGTGGTCTGGGCTCAAAGAAAATAGATGTTTCTTTCAATCTGTGCAGCAGTAGTAGATGACCATGCTGAGTTGATTGCAGGAAGGAAGAAAAAAAAATCAACCCCCAAAATACATAATTTTAATCATTAGGTAACTTCAGGTGAATTGGAACTCTCCAAATACTTTTGCTTAAGAATTCTCTTACGGTGGCCTTTTAGCATTTTAAAAATAGAAAAACTGTTCCATTTAATAATTAAAGCATTTGTAAGAATGAGACTCTGTTCCTTGATGCAAATGGGTGCTTTGTAGATTTAAGAAGCTCTGATGCTGGGAAATTGGAATTGGAAGCCTTTCACTTTGCTTCTCTTAGTTTGTGGTTACTCTTAAATGTGGCAAGTGTTAAAATCTCAGTCTAACACCTGCAAAAACCAGTTCTCCAAAGGTAATTGCCCCCCATCTGTGTAATAAATCTACAGCTGTTTGCTACCTTAATCCATGATTTTGAGAACATATGAAATATTGAAACATCAAAACCACATTGTCATGGAAATATTTGGCTTTTATTGGAGAATTAAAAATTATGTTAAAGTTTAAGAACAAAAACATTTAAAAAGTTTTTGCAGTAAATTACCTTTTTTCCCTAGTTCTCAGGAAAATATTTTAATTGATGTCAACAAACTGGATCTGGAAAGAGGGAAGTTTTGAAAGCTTATGTGTGGCTAAGTCCAAAATTTTCTGCATACTTCAGTCTATGGCTGTGACAGAAACCAAGCATATCTGATAAAGATATTCTTGTTGGAGAAATTCGATGTGTCCCTAACTATGGAAGAGGAGTAATGATATTAAAAAGTCTTAATCATAGACTTTATATTGCAGAGAGCTGTGTACTGAAATATTAGCTAATAGCCTACTGAGAGCACCAGTGGCAAAGATAGAGTTCTTAAATACCTTTGGCTGCTAAATTTTTAGGTTTTTATGCAGCGTAATGAATAACATTTCTGTTAAGTTTCCAACAAGAGTTCATTTATAGCCACTGACCTTCTGGAGCAATGGTCCTTAACTACTTTTTCAGATGGAAGTCATCCCAATTCAGAACACTTGTGTAGTGAGGAATGGGGCTCTCCAACTGATTGTTCAAATGCTGCTACAGGTGTGAACAGCACGGAAGCAGAGATAGCAGCTAACAAAAACTCTTGGGGGAAAAATATCACACAGCTCATTTGGGACAGGAGTTATATGCAGCAGTCAGTATATGTATTGTATCAGACCAAAGAATTTCCCATCTAGCCCCATATCCTTCTTCTTATAGAAGCTAAAAGCATACACCCTGGATGAGTGCAAGAGCAGGGCAAATGTGACATTTTCCTTCATGGATTCTTGGTGTTTAACCATTTCCAGCTTGAGGACATCCCAGGCAAGGTAGTTTCTGTGCATTTGTAACCCTGAATGGGTTTTTTTTCTATGAAAATTACCTAGCCCTCACGTCAGCATTTCCCAAATATCATTGGCCCCAATATGCTGTGGTGGTGGATGTGTCAATCAGCTGCTTACTTCAGGAGAAAGCACCTTTTGCTCTCAGCCTAGAGACAAAGAGAATGTTGATCCAACGCCTTATGATTTCACACATCTGCTGTATCACCTCTCCATTCATTTCCATTACTCATTCTTGTTAGCTGCAAAAACAAAACAAACAAACAAAAAAAAAAGGCATCTGGCCAGCAGCTACTGTTTAACACCAAATGCTGAAACGTGCCACTGGTGAAAATATAAAATTAAGCCTTGTTTACAAAGGAAATGTAGCAGAAGAAAGTTCACACATTACAGAATTAATAGAAGATAGTGCCTTGCTCAGTCTATGAGAAAAGCATACTAATCTATGTAAAAAGGCACTTATTTCAGGAGGAGTAATGGATTTTTAAAATGATGCTCATAAATCACAGTTCATTCAATCAGTTCTAAGCTCTTTGAGACAAGTATATAAGAAGCTGTACAAAATCATTAATCTCATTGGCACTTACGTGACATAATTCTTCTCAGAATATTGAATTGCAAGGGATTTCTGTCATGCTTGAAGAGTGGTGGTGTATTTAGCATTGCAACAGAAGATGTGCAGCTACTTCTCACCTCTTTGTACTGAGCTACTCTGCTATGTAAACTTGTGTATATAATTTTATATTATATATTAATAATCTGCAGGTGATTAAATAGCTGTATCCTTTCTAACACATGCCTGACCAAATGTAGCAACTGTAAGGATTTACAGTAACTACTAGTGCACTCTAATGCAGAAGGGATGTTTGTAAGGACCTGTGTGCTGGCTGGATATGCTCAGATATAAAATCTCTGCTGACTCCTCTGAATACTTGTTAAGTGTTTTTAGGGTGGAAGCAGGAAATATGTACCAAAGTAAGTGGGTTACTGGTTAAGTTGTGTTGTGTATGGAGTCAAATCATATTCCTCAGTTAATCCCATTTAAATGAAATAGGATGAAGAAAGTTTTAACTGGGCTTTCTTTAAGTGGGTGAACTTGACAGTACAACCTAAGCTTCATTGTAACATCTGACAGGGAGAGTTAGCAGGACATTGTTTTAAGGGACAATGCTTATGTTGCAATCCTTTTTTGTGCCTATTTCCTCACTTCCACAAGCTTCCCATTAATAACTTGGGTTACTCTGGATGGGTCAAATCTATGGGCTTTGAAATGCTTTGAAGTGCTTTGTTTAGAAGTGGGTTTTCATTCTATAACTGAAAGTATGTTAGAGATGCAGCTCTATGTTCTCTTTCTTCCTGTTCTCTGAACTAAATGAAAACAAGCATTACATTTATGCCAGACTTTACTAGTTCCATTTCCTGTGGGATATGACTTAAAATAAAAATCAGGATAGTCGTGCCTATGTAGTTGTGCTCAGAGGCTACACTGCTTTCAGCATAAACTGTTGCAGTACTAACATTATTGGCTGTAATAAAAGCAAATGTACTAACTTCCAGCCCTGACAGATGTCTCAATCTCCTGCACTGACCTTGTGTAAAGTGTTTATGTCTCCCCTTCCCCCTCCTTGTCCTCAGCTACTTCCTTCATGCAGGGAATTAAGTTGTCATGCCTATGTCTGTTCCACT